>NC_069503.1:541831906-542131906 GCF_027579735.1 Bombina bombina
TCATGGGATCATGAATGCTGAAAAGTACAGACAGGTTTTAATTCATCATGCCATTCCTTCTGGAAAGCACCTGATTGGGAATGGTTTTATTTTCCAGCACGATAACGATCCCAAGCACAATGCTAATGCAGTGAAATTATATTTGGAGAGAAAAACAGTTGATAAAGCACTGACAGTCATAGACTGGCCACTACAGAGCCCAGAACTAAATATTATAGCGGTAGTATGGGATCACCTGGAAAGAGAAAGAAATAAAAGACAACCTAAATCTAAAGAAGAACCCTGGGAGGTGCTGAAAGAAGCCTGGTATAATATACCAGAAGATTACTTCAGAAGACTTCAGGACAGTCTCCCCAAAAGAGTTCAAGATGTGCTTAGTGCCAAGGGAGGTCACAATAAATACTGGCCTGAAGAAGCCATTTTGTTTTGATTTTTTTTTCTTTTTTTATATTTTGTGAACATATATCCTGTATTTTTTGTTTGTATCTTAAAAAAAGAGACCAAAAAATAAATATATAGATGGTCATTAAAACTTTGCTAAAACAACAAATCTAATGGAGGCCTAAGACTTTTGCACAGTACTGTATCTATATATATATATCAATTTTACTGTATTCCTTGAGTGTATCAACTACAGTATGCCTTCTCTGTAACAGTTTATAGTAATATAATTGTGCCATCTTTCTCAATACCAGTTCACAGTAATCCTTCAATGTGCCTTCTCAATGCCCGTTTACTGTAATCCATTAGTTTACCAGCTACAGCAGGGGTGCCCAATAGGTAGATCGAGAGCTACCAGTAGATCGCAGAGGCGTTGTGTGATCAAAATGATCTGGTCAAGTTACGCGATCTCAACACTGGGGCGTGAGTAGAGTATGGTTGCTAGGGATACCGCTTTATCTACTGCAGTGTGTGAAGGGGCGGGTCATTAAACAGTCTGATGGTCGGACAGGAAAAGTGCTACAGGATTGGATCTTGAGGGACATCGATTTCAACCAATCAATGTAGATGATTTTTGAGCGACAACACAATTGGCCTATCAAAAGCATGGTTGAGTGAGTACTCTCCCAATGGATATGGTGGTATAATATAGTGAGGCGGGTAAGCGTCAATAAATAGAAAAAGTAAAGGCGGAGGCTGCTGTGCTATGATAAAGGAAGAAATTTGATTGACGTCTGGAAAATGCACGTGTTGACCTGGTAAGAAATGGTCTACATGGCTCGCTATTTAAATTTATTTGTGTAAGCCTCACTGGGTTATATCAGGCCAAGCCCGTGGTGCAAAGTAAAGGGGGTCAGTGGCAGTAATTTGAATGCAGTGTTTTGTAACATGGCACAAGGAGTTGCTCCTGTTAATCCAAATTAAAGGGACAGTATACACTCATTTTCATATAACTGCATGTAATAGACACTACTATAAAGAATAAGATGCACAGATACTGATATAAAAATCCAGTATAAAACTGTTTAAAAACTTACTTAGAAGCTGTCACTTTGGCTCTGTTGAAAAGGTAGCTGGAAAGCCCACTGCAAGTGGCAAATAAGACCCTCCCCCTTCTTTTGCATATGAAAAGACCCTTTACACAAACAGGAGCAAGCTGGAGTAGGTAGTCGAGCGTATTCACATAAAACTTTGGGGCTTGGTTAGGAGTCTGAAAATCAGAGCAATGTTATTTAAAAATAAGCAAAACTATACATTAATTAAAAAAAAAAACTTTATGGGCTATATAAATAGATTATCTACAAAACATTTATGCAAAGAAAAAATGAGTGTATAATGTCCCTTTAAGGTCAGTTTTACTTTTGTCTTCAGGATTCATCTGTTATATATTTATGCTTTTGCACATCCATGTGTTGCTAAATCATGCAACCTTAAAGGGATATGAAACACACTTTTTTTTTCATGATTCAGATATAGAACATGCAAATTTAAACAACTTTCTAATTTACTCCAATTACCAATTTTTCTTCATTCTCTTAGTATCTTTATTTGAAAAAGCAGGAATGTAAGCTTAGAAGTCGGCCAATTTTTAGTGGGTAGATCTCGTTGAGCTGGTCATTTGAAAAGTAGATCCCAACACAAAATAAGTGTGGGCACCCCTAAACTACAGTGTGTTTTCTGTAATTCCTTGGCATGACAGCCCATTGCCTGCCTTTGGCATATCCCCAGCTATGTCTCCATGTCAGTATGTGTTTGGAGGTCTCTGTATTTCTAAAAATATTCTGGTGTATAGCTATGTATCTATATTACCTTTATGATGATGTAATACAGTACTGTGGTTGGATTTAGATTATAATGAATGGATATTTAAGAGATTTATTTAATTCTTGGACTCAGGCAGCACAATGTGTTGAACCACCCCTGAGAAGTAACCAGAAATTATTGTGCTTTATTAGGGGACTAATACTTTCCTGTTGAGATGGGGGGCTTTTTACATTTAAGAACTGTCGCTATCAGATAGAAACTGTATAAAAAAAGATGTTTAACACTTGTTGGTTGTAATATGTATATTAATTGTATCTTTAAGGATGTTGGCTCAAACACACTACTAGACTATTTTCTACAAAATGCATGCTAACTTGGGTGTATGTGGCAAATTAGATTATGTGCAGATTCATTAAACAAAGAGAAGAGTGAGTTCCATACACAACTGAGTCACATTGGGCCAAATTTATTAATTGACTCTCAAGGGTGGCAGAGTTAAATCATTGTGGTCAGGACAGTCTACATGTTTTGTTTTATCATTGTTTAAAAAGATAGATAATTCCTTTACTACCCATATTAATATACTTTATAACCTCTAGGTTTGCCTGTCTCTAAGCCCCTGCAGGCCACCCCTTATCTCAGTGTTTTTTATTAGATTTTTAAATCTTGCAGTGGTAGTTCATGTGTGTCATAAAAATAACATTGTGCTCACCCCCATGGAGAATAATAATGGTACTACAAGAACGAGCACTAATTGTCTAAAATGCAAGATTGTAAAAAGCACTGAGATAAGGGGCAGTATGCAGGGACATAAATACAGGTAATCACAGAGGTAAAAAGTATATTAATATAACAGTGTTGGTTATGCAAAACTGTGGAATGGGTAATAAAGGGATAATGGGGTAGATTTATCATGGTTCCGGACGGACGTGATCTGCTGTAGCGATCATGTTCTCTGCACACTGATAAATGCTGACAGCATACGCTGTTGGCATTTATCATTGCACAAGCAGTTCTGGTGAACTGCTTGTGCAGTGCCACCCCCTGCCGCTAGCAGGGTGTGTCAATCAACCCGATCGTATATGTTTGGGTTAATTGATGTCCGCAGCCTCAGAGCAGGTGGACGAGTTAAGGAGCAGTGGTCTTAAGACCCCTGCTTCTTAACTCCTATTTCCGTCGCTTGATGAATCGAGCCCTATATATCTTTTTAAACAATAACAATTTTCAAGTAGACTGTCCCTTTAATGCTCCATATCCAACTGAGGTGAATGGTTAACCCATACCAGGAATTGCGTTGGGTATGTACAAATCCTAGCACACTGTATAATGGTATATTAAAAATAAAGTTTTCTTTGA
Source organism: Bombina bombina (assembly GCF_027579735.1). NCBI lineage: Eukaryota > Metazoa > Chordata > Amphibia > Anura > Bombinatoridae > Bombina > Bombina bombina. Next base: position 541,835,468 of record NC_069503.1, read on the forward strand.
ATAAATCTAAGCTCAGAATGACAAAAACAATTCATGACAATGAAACATCTGAAGAATTCTAAATCATATGTGTAAGCCAGTATATAAGCTAGGTAGCCTTTCTCAATTCTAATTGGTTACATTGGTGGTATTTTTATTTTTGAATAACTATTTCAACAAAGTATATATCAACCATAAAAAGCTAAATTACACATTGACAAAATGTAATATTTTTTTTTTATATATATATATATATATATATATATATATATATATATATATATATATATATATAATAAACACACACACATATACATATATACACACAATATGTGTGTGTGTGTATATATATTGGAAGACATAGTCCAGACAAATAGCTATAGATCCAAGCACTGCAAAACTCTTTTATTATACATTATGTTTCCTATGTGCAGTATTTTTACATTTATACATTATTAAAAGTACATTATGACAAAATAGTTACTATTATATTTTTTATAGCAAAAAAAGTAATTCTTGCATTTTTAATAACATATTAATTGACAATCCAGCCAAACTTATTATATAAAGTAATGAAAACACTGCCCTAGATTCACAAAGTATTCAAATCACTCTGTAGTAGGGGAGAAAAAAAATAACCTGTTTGTCTATTATTCTGGTGGGGATTCACTCTGATTTAGAGTGCTACTCTATTTTTATTTTATTTTTATAAACTTCTGCATAGTAAAACCAAGAAATTGTAGAACTTACTCAGTGGAGAATACTTTTAATGAATCAAGGGATCTGTGCTCTAATACTTAATAGTAATGCACGTAATATTTACATTTTTACAAGAGTATAATCTTATAACTGGATACTCACAGCTTCTGTGTTTGAATTAGAAATATTTTTGGAATACCCATCTGTAGTCCTAATATTTTCAGTACCTTCAATGTGTGGTTTAGCCAATCTTAAATCTTTCAGGATTTTCCAGAAATTTTTTCTAAATTTTATACCCACAAAAAAATATAAAATAGGGTTAAGGCATGCATGCAAATAAGCAATGCTTTCGGTTACAATTAGAGCCATCTTAAAATGTTTGTCATGTAAATAATTCTTGTTTGACACTAATGCAATGAGAAGGACATTATAAGGTATCTGAGTAATAACAAATGCCAACACTACCATGATTATTATTTTCAATGATTTGTGTTTCTGAAATCTGCTTACATTAATTAAGGTTTTTACAATAAGGGTATAGCAGAAAAACATTACTACCAGGGGTAAAAAAAATCCGATGCTCAGCTGAAGTGAATTCATCATTACTTCCATATAATATGAGTCATAGAGTTCAAAACAATGTTCTTCATCAACCTTACATATAAACTGCGGTATTGCAATTAAAACTGAAATTATCCACATTGTTGTACAGATTCCTGGACCCCATTTATGTTTATTCAGTTGATATTTGTTTGCCTTAGTAGCACAGGTGATAGAAACAAGCCTATCAAAAGTGATGCAGGTGAGTGTCAGCATTGACGCGTATACATTTATTCTGTACATGCCGCGGATAATTTTACACATTGCAATACCAAATATCCAGCTGCGGGCCGCCTGATATGCCAAGAATGGCAACGTGCAGAGAAACAGCATATCTGCCATTGCCAGATTCATTAGAAACATGTCTGTCAGTGATTTCTTTTTCTCATAAAAGATATATATAATGATGGTTAACAAATTTCCTGACAGTCCAAAAATGCAAATGATGGAATAAAAGGCAGGTAGAAAGGTGTGGCGCAGATGTGACACTGGTTGCTCTGTTTCTTCATCATAGGAGTAAGAGTAGTCTTCCATGGGGATCTAAAAAACAAAAATGATTGTATTATTAAATAATCTGTATTTAGAGAGTTTGACTAATACGAACATAGGTATAAATTAGAGGGACATTAAAGTCAGTTGTTTTATTCACTGAATCTAAAAGAAGAAAGTTTTTAAAAACATTTCTCCATTGTTTTTTATATTTAAAGGGCTATGAAACACTTATTAATACTAGATATAATCTATTCAAAAAAAGATTAGACTAAAGTTGTATTAAAAATATACTCTTGTTTAAAAGGAAGAGATTGTAAAATAGAAGAAAATGTAAAACCTCTAATTACCATAAATAAAGGGCACTGTCATGTTGTAATCTAGGTTTCCCTCTGTTAAAAAGTCTGTAGGTTATCTTATGTCATCTGCTGAGGCCAGTTAGGGATGGTTATATAGTGGATACTATTGTAAAAACCTCATAGTGGTCCCTTTAAATTGTACTGTTTCACATGCAGTATAGTCTTTCCATGTTAATGTCCCTACAATAAGACACACAATTACCACTTGTTTAAGCTTAAAAAAAATATCTGTGACTAAGAAACTTCATTATGGCAATATTATACATTTTAAACGTTTGGATGTATTTTTATGGTCTTTAACAATATATTATAAATGCATTTACTCCTAGCAAATATTTAAAACTAAGCAAATACTTACTAACATTGAGTTTGTATATCTAGCTACTACTATTTATTATTTAAACAAATAATACTTAAAACTATAATTTGTATAACTAGCGTAATATATCATACAATGCAGTTCATATATACAGCTCTTAGTAAATATCAGTAGATTATATTTAAGGCATTCTGCAATATTTTTTAAAATATATTTTACCTTAAGCTACCAATTGTCATATGCAGGAAATGACAGACTTGCTGCAAAATATTGAAGCCCAGTGTGTCTTCTTATCGTTCAGCAAGCACTTTTATACCCTTTTTTTTTTTTTTTTTTTTTTTTCTTGTCTGATGGAAACGTTTTGGTCTTTCCTCTAGCTGATTTCAACATTAGTATGTAAATGTTCTTTTTATGTAAAAGAGAAAAACAATAGTGTGTATGATAAAAAATATAGTGCAGATGATGATTATGAGAGGTAAAATGCCAAATGTTTTATTTGATTTAGTCTACTTTTGTGTTTATAATATGCAAAATATATATATATTTTTTACATTTATCAGGTTTTATGATTATGTAGCACTTTATAAGACCTTATGAGGTGTCACTTGAGTAGGAGTTCTGAGCAGTCACAAAGCAAAAACACTTTACTAAACACAAATATCTGGTTTCACCACAGTCTTTGTTCATCCCTGTTCAAGCATGATAAGAGAGGATATAGGTATAGGAGGTATAGGAGCGCCACAATAGGAATTACTCATATAGTTCTGCTCGTATATATCTTGATAAAAGCAGGTCAAACTGCTGAAATGCAGACTGTTGCTTACTCTATTATATTTTGGGACATATAAGAGCAGGACAGGTTCACTTCTTGCTCTGTGTTATATACGAACATAACTTCCATGTAACATAGTAACATAGTAGATGAGGTTGAAAAAAGACCCAAGTCCATCGAGTTCAACCTATACAAATCTAAAATACTTACAAAAAGCTCCAGTTAAGCTTAAATAATCCCACTAAAAGGTGACCCATTTAATACTAGCAAGCATATCTATGAATTTTGTTTATAGACAGAAATGTATCCAAACCATTTTTAAATGTATCTAGGGTATTGGCATTCACTACCTCCTTTGGTAATGAGTTCCACAATTTTATTGCTCTTACAGTGAAAAACATTTCCGTTGCAGGAGATTAAATCTCCTTTCCTCCAACCTTAAATTGTGACCTCTTGTCACAAACAATTTTCCTGGAATAAACAGAGCTTCTGCCATCTCTGTATATGAGCCTTGAATATATTTATATAAAGTAATCATGTCACCTCTCAAGCGCCTTTTTTTTTTACAGAAAACAGACCCAGTTTGGCTAGCCTCTCCTCATAGCTTTAATTCTCCAATCCCCTTATTAGCTTTGTGGCCCTTCTCTGAACTTTTTCTAGTTCTGCAATATCTTTTTTTTGCAATCGGTCCCCAGAACTGCACACCATACTCAAAGTGATGTCTTACCAGGGATTTATATAGTAACATAATTATGCTTTCCTCCCTTGAATCAATGCCTCTTTTAATACATGCTAGTTTCTTATTAGTCTTTGAAGGACTGCATTGTGCACCAATCTTTAGCTTGTTAGCTATTACTACTCCCAAATCTCTTTCCTCCTCTGTTTGGCTAAGTCTTGTACCATTTAAATAATACGATAATACGTTGCCTGCTTATTTTTACTTCCAAAATGCATTTTCCCGTATTAAATCTCATTTTCCATTTACCTGTCCATACTAATTTTTGCAGATCCCTTTGTAACGAAAGTTCATCCTGCTCTGACCTAATGACCTTACTTAACCCCTTAATGACCACAGCACTTTTCCATTTTCTGTCTGTTTGGGACCAAGGCTATTTTTACATTTTTGCGGTGAAATGATCCCGCCCACCTCCGCATCATCCAGGGCCATCGATGGCCGCCACCCGCCTCCCACACCGGCGCTCCCACACACCAACGAACTTAACCGTTAATGTCCGGTGCAGAGAGGGCCACAGAGTGGCTCTCTCTACATCGGATGGCTAAAAATGGTTATTGCAGGATGCCTCAATATCGAGGCATCACTGCAATAACCGGAAAGCAGCTGGAAGCGAGCAGGATTGCTTCCAGCTGCTTTCCACACCGAGGACGTGCAGGGTACGTCCTCAGGCGTTAACTGCCTTTTTTTTGAGGACGTACCCTGCACGTCCTCGGTCGTTAAGGGGTTAAAGGGATACTGAACCAAAAATTTTTCTTTCATGATTCAGATAGAGCATGCAATTTTAAACAACTTTCTAATTTACTCCTATTATCATTTTTTCTTCGTTCTCTTGCTTTCTTTATTTGAAAAAAAAGGCACCTAAGCTATTTTTTGGTTCAGACCATGGAAAGCACTTGTTTATTGGTAGGTGAATTTACCCACCAATCAGCAAGAACAACACAGTGTGTTCACCAAAAATGGTCCGGCATCTAAACTTACATTCTTGCATTTCAAATAAAGATACAAAGAGAATGAAAAGAATTTGATAATAGGAGTAAATTAGAAAGTTGCTTAAAATTGCATACTCTATCTGAATCATGATAGAAAAAATGTGGCTTCAGTGTCCCTTTAACTTAGTATCATCTGCAAAAATAGAGATGTCGCTATTTAATCCTTGCTCCAAGTCATTTATAAAAAGAACAGTGCCCAAATACTGATCCCTTGGGAACTCCACTGATTACCTTTGTCCAATCTGAGTATGATCCATTTACTACTACTCATTGCTCCCTATCTTTTATCCAGTAATTTATCCATGAGCTAACATTTTCAGCTATTCCGAGTCCCTTAATTTTGTGCATTAATCTCTCATGTGACACTGTATCAAATGCCTTTGCAAAATCTAAGTATATCACATCAACTGATTCCCCTTTATCTATATTTTACTTACTTCCTCATAGAATCTAATTAGATTAGTTTGACATGATCTATTTGTCATAAAACCATGCTGATTAGAACTCATAATCCTGTTTACACGAATATGCTCGTCAATATAATCCCTTATAATCCCTTCAAATATCTTCCCCACTATTGATGTCAGACTAACTGGTCTATAGCTTCCTGGATCATCCCTGCTTCACTTTTTGAAGAGCGGCACCACATCAGCTTTACTGGGGTACCATGCCTGAGGATAATGAGTCTTGAAAAATTAAGAGTAGAGGTTTGTCTATAACAGTGCTAAATTCCCTTAACACCCTTGGGTGTATTCCATCTGGGTCTGGAGTTTTATTTACCTTAATATTATCCAATTGGTTCCTGATATCCTCTATACATAACCCAGTTAATGGTATGGGCTGGCATGTTCTATTTTGTTCCAAAGTATCCTCCATTAGTTCCTCTCTTGTATATACTGAAGAAAAAATCTGCTTTAGTACCTCAGCCTTCTCCCTGTCACTGTTAATCATGCTACCCTCCACGCATTTTAATGTACCTATATTGTCTATATGAGTAATTCCTGTTGTGGCGCTCCTATACCTTAATTTAGATTACAAACCATTCCTTTATCATCGCAAGATTGTTACTCATTATTTATACACTGGGACATATAAGAGCAGGACAGGTTAATTTTTTGTTTTGTGTGATCACAAACAAAAGCATATGAATAATCTCTGTTGTGGGCCTCTTATACCCCTAAGGTTTGATTATTAGTCATATTTTCCTCACTAGAGTGAGCTTTATGCCAGCAAGAATCTCACATCTGGCTTGCTGGGACGCTCATTACGAACATTGTACTCTCTGAATCCAAAGTAACAGTATTAGTATTCAAGAATCCAACTTTAACTTACAAAGAATACAAAGCATTGTATTGGCAAAAGAACCATTCTGATAGGCCAAGCACTCATCACGTGACCAGAAGTTGAAGATACACGGAGCTCACATATGGGGTACGTTCCCGCAATAAACAATGAGTCGCTGCATCTCTATCCATCGGAGGCTGCTGCACAGCTGAAGATTTTATGCAGTATTTGCCTAGGGACAGTTACTCCCAATAGCACTATAGGTGCCTGCATACAAATCTTAGTTATTACACTAAGCGATCATTCGATCCTGCTCCTAAACTCATACGCCGCCTCTGAAGCAGCGTATAGCAATCCGCCCGATCATGTACGATCGGGCTGATTGACACCCCCTGCTAGCGGCCGATTGGCTACAAATCTGCAGGGGGCGGTATTGCATCAGCAGTTCACAAGAACTGCTGGTGCAATGATAAATGCCGATAGTGTATGCTGTCAGCATTTATCGATGTGCGGCGGACATAGTTCGCTATAGCGGATCATGTCTGTCCGCACATATATAAATAGACTCCTTAGCCTTCACTCGCTTAACTAGCTATTCTAGGCCGGCATTGAATCTTGTGCATGTATACCATTTATATTAAAGGACCATTAGTAGAATTGCACAATCCACAGATGCACAATAAAAAGACAATAGCATGGGGGCGGAGGTTAACTCTCAGAGTGTGTAGTCGCAATTGTGTGGAGCTCCGCAACTAACTCGCACAAAAACAATATAAACCCTCCTGATTCCTGGTCCAGAGGGTCGGGGCTCTGCTCCGGACTTGGATTTGCTAAAAGCTAACGGTAAAAAAATGGCCGCAAGCGCATCTGACTGTTGGGACCTCCCTTGGCCTCAAAACTCTGCTGCTGAAGTGGTACGTAATATAAAGGGAGAGCAGCAAAGTAGCATCCCTTAGACCAGGGTTCTTCAAACTGTTTTCGCCAAGACCCAGTGCCATGATACCACATACCTTCACAACGCTATTTTTATGCTTGGACTGAAAATTTCTCAAATATACAACAAAATAGCTGCAATTTTTGGAAAAGTGAGTAAAATTCTGACACTCTCATATAACACAAACATAAAACACACTCATAACACACACACACGCCACACTCGCATATAAACACACAGCACACACTCACAATACACACTCTCATACAACCCACATTCTCATACAACACACACTCAAGTCCCGACCCAGTAAAAATGGTGTTGCGACCCAGTAATGGGTCCAACCCATGGTTTGAAGAACCCTGCCTTAGACTGACGCCCATCGCTAACAGAGGTCCCACTGTGAGAGACTTTATATGGACCAAATTACGGCTCACGACACCCAGCCCAAGGCAGGCCTCCAACATTATATAAATGGCGCGAAAAGATGCCATCTTAGGCCTTCACCGGCAGAAGTGGTAGCTAGAGCCAATAAGTCTACAGGGCATACCCTCACAACAACTCCCCCTTCCTACCTACAAACCAGCTCAGATGTCTACTAACTACATTAGGATCTCCCTTAGGTTCACCCCCAAGCATATTCTGAGTGAAATATTGATCCCTGCTTCAGCCCTCCAGGCATACGTAAATAGGCTAATTAGCTCTTGCCCTTTACCCAAACCCCACTCTAGCCTGCTTTGTGGGAAGTTGGATTCCATAAGATTTAAGGATTAAGGTCCTCTATACCGACTTTTCTTATATCCCAACACTTCAAGCTAGGCAAAGAAAACTTGGTTGACCCCGGCGCATGCCCGGCAAGATACAAGGCTCAATACAAAGTTGTCAGTCCCCTCTCACCCCTCCTGTTTTACATGTCCCTAGTGGATATACGCCAACTACCCTGCCCTTTTATCGCCCTTCATGGGTATGTCCCTATGAGAGAGGACTACTACAGCTGGCCCATTATCATCAAATTCAAAACTTAAATAGATGATGACCGCCGGCATGTAAAACATAACTCCATGCCCAAGCCCCAGTCAGTCATTCAGAAGCCGTAATACACTGTGATATACTCTTGACTTTTACATGTTGACTACTATACAGAAACACAAGATGCCCCAAGCATTTAAGAGAAAGTAAACCCAACATACTACTCCAAAAGGCATGGTAGAAGATATTTTTAACAAGTCGGCCATAGGAAACCAGGCTGGTTCGGAAGATGAGGGTTCTGACACAAGCAGTCTAACTGAAACACTCATTGGAGCGGCGCTAACACAGGCCTCTGGCCGCTTGTCGCAATCGGATCATCTCACAAACAATTTAATGCACTCTATAAAGTCGTTATTAGCTTCTCACTATGACTCTCTCTCTAGGAAATTTGAAAGGGGCCATTCAGACCTTAAAAGAGACATTGCAACCATAGGCGAGCTTACGGATGCTCTAGAGCGCAAGCAGGAAGACCTGATGATTAAACACTTTAATCTGTTTAGCTACTCTCAGGGCTTTGTGGAACAAATTACAGACTTGGAAGTCAAATTGGTGGCCTTGGAGCATAGAACCCGCCGCAACAATATCCGTATTAAAGGCATGCCTGAAACTATACCCCCTCAAGAACTAGAGAGTTACCTAGAAGAGATGTTTGTGGCTATACTAGGCCCTAATATTGAAAAGGAGATGCTGATAGACAGGGTACATTGGGCCCTGCGATCGCATGCTGCGGATGGGGATAGGCCCAGGGACATTATTGCACGTCTCCATTATTATACTTTCAGGGAGAAACTCCTCAGAGCGCTTACTAGAGACAAGGCACTGCCAGAACAGTATGCAAACATACAGATCTTCCAAGGCCTCTCTCCACATACTCTGCAGCTTCGCCGACATTACCAAACTTACACCAGAATATTGAGAGATAAAGCCATTAACTACAGGTGGGGATTCCCAGTAAAGCTGCAAATTTCCAAGGATGGACAACAGTTCATAGCAAACGCAACAAAAACCCAGTCTGACTCAAACTGGTGCATGTAAAAAAGGGGGTTACTTTATTAAAAAAAATATAAAAATGTACAAAAGACCACAAGCAAGTAAGCAGCTACTGCTATATTAAAAACCTAGGCTACAACCTCGGCCCGAGTGACGTCACTGGCGCGTTTCGGGTTTCCCCCGTAATCATAGTTAACATCACTATGCCTTCCTCTTCCTTTTAAAGGTGAGTAACGCGTGTTAGCCTCATTCAATAAGATCCCTACAATCAAGGCAGATACTGTCACTAGTATACTCAGTTAAAGATACAAACACATTATAAAAGATTACAACGATGATGGTGTCATCTTAATAAAGGTTACCAAGTGTTGCTTTATACAATTTTTAGAATTTTCGGGGCACAGTACCCATAGTTGCTTTATGCAATAAAAACAAGAACAAATAAACATACTGTATTAGTACTTATGTTGGGCTTATTAATGCAAGAAGCCTGAAAATTCATACTATATATCATATACAAAATAGAATCAATTTGCATATCATTTCTCTGTACTTATACAAATTTCAGAGCAGTACAATAAAATAAAATACTTATTCTAGCTATAAAAAAAATCTTCCAACAATTAATGGTTTTTATGCAAATTATACTATATCACTTAAAAATGTAAATACAACAGCCCTTTTTATAATCCTAATAATTTATCTAGGTTACGGATCCTATTTGTCCACACATATGTACTTATATGTATTCCCCCTACAGAACATGTTGGGAAAATTCATTTTAATAGTAAATTTTACTCCATGGCAAATATAATATGTATTTAACCAGTATCTAATTGATTTATTTCTGGCTTTTGTCTAACCATTTTTTTCTCTCTACAATGTCAAGATCCTACTACCAAATAGGCATTATCCTACCTTAAGGGGACCTAATAATAATATAATTACAGCTTACATACTTAGCAATGGTGGACTCTAAACCAGTTCTATAGATTAGTTACAATTGATGTAAAATTGCAGTGCATGTATAACTGTATAACAGTTCAAAATCAGTAAAACTGTATATATCTAGATCATTCCCATTGATTTATAAGGTCAAAAGTGGAGTTAAAGCCTTTTGGAATACGCATCTGTAATAAGAAGATTCAAAAAGCCTCTCTACGGTATAGGATCTTGGTTCTGTCTACACCTCTCTTTGGGAGAAGTACTCTCTCTATAGCTTGCCACCTGAAAAAAATTCACATTTTTACCATGTTCTGTGATAAAATGGGTAGCCAAGGCTGAGCATTCTTTCCCATTCTCAATATTGTTTAAATGCTTTCTAATCCTGGACCTCATCTCTCTAGTGGTGAGGCCCACATATTGAATCTTACAACACGTACAGGAAACCAGATACACCACATAGTTTATAGAGCAATTGATACACTGTAAAGTGGTGTATTCCTTACCCTTGATATAAGAGGCAAATGTATTTGTTACCTGAATAAAATCACAGGCCTTACACCTATTATTCCCGCATCTGAAGGTTCCATAGTGTATTAACCAAGAGCTTCCTGAACTTACAACCTTTTGTGGAAGTTGTGTAGGGGAAAGAATGTTCCCTAACGTTACTCCTCTCCTATATGAATACCTACAGCCCTGTTTGACATGTTGTTTGAGTTTGTTGTCTTTCAATAGAATTGGTAGATGTTTCCTAACTATTCCACACACTTTGGAATATTGATTGCTGAAATTTGTTACAAATGTAGTTTTGTTCTTCTCTACATCAATCATTTTCTGTTTATCCATTAACAAGTTTTGCCTTGTATACGAGTCAGCTTGCATTATTGCCCTTTTTGTCACTCTGTTTGAATAGCATCTCTCTCTAAGTTGCTGAGTGAGCAGTTCACATTCACTCCTATATAAGAACTGCCCCTTCGCAATCACAAAGGGAACATGTGACAGGTGATTGCAAGTTGCATGCAACAAAGTATTCTTAGAAATTGGCTTTCTATATAGTTGACTCTCAATTTTAGTTATTTATTCCAATAAGGGATACATCCAAGTAGCTAATCTTACTTTGGTCAAATTCCATAGTGAATTTCAAATTCACAGAATTATTATTCAGATAATCTACGAATAATAAAGCCTCCTCTCTACTACCTGTCCATATAAAAATCAAGTAATCTATGAATCTTTTGTAAATCTTAATACATGACCTAAAAGGGTACCTATCTCCAAAGATGTACATGGCTTCCCACCAACCTAAAAATAGGTTGGCATAGGATGGGGCAAATTTTGCCCCCATCGCCATGCTACATCTCTGGAGATAAAAACTCCCTTCAATGGAAAAGAAATTATGTTCAAGGAGGTAACGTATAACCAATAGCACATATTCTCTTTGGTCATTAGAAAGAGCTGTAGTGGTGCTCAGTAAACTATCTATAGCAGTGATGCCATACTCGTGGGGTATGGTGGAGTACAGTGATACTACATCCACCGTGAGCCATCCATTGAATATCTTCAAGCACACTTAGAAGATGCTTGGTATCTCTCAAATAACTTCCTAGGTTTCTCACCAGTGGCTGGATCACCGAATCCACCCACTCCAAGAGAGGTTCCAAGAGAGAGCCGATCCCTGACACTATCGGTCTATCTTTTATATTATCAAGGGATTTGTGTATTTTCGGTAAATGGTGAAAGAGGGGAATCCTTGGATATTTCAACATCATATAATCGTCTGTTTTTAAATCCAAAAATCCTTTTTACACCCCCTCATCCACCATTGACCTCACTTGTTGCTGATATGTATTCATGGGATAGCTTGACAGCTTAAAATATGTGTTACTATCTTCCAACTGATTAAGGGCATCTGCAACATAGTCATCTCTCTTAAGCACAACTGCGCTTCCCCCTTTATCTGATTTTTTTGTACACCAAATCAGAACTGTTTTTAAGGGCAGTAATGACTGACTTAAGTTTTCTACCCTTGTTTTGTTTCTGTAGTAACAAACTTTTATTTAGCTCAGTAAATTCTCTCTCTACAGTCTTATGAAAGAGCTCCAGTACTGTGCCCCTGCTTTGTATGGGGTAAAAAGACGATTTAGGAGTAAAGGTATGAGTTATTCTATTACCATACGATGAATCTTGGGTCAGACCATTTATGTCCTGCTTTTCTCCATCCAGTTCCAGAAGATCATTCATATCCCTCAGACAGCATAGATCATTAAAATCCAAATTAGATTAATCGTGAACAGGGAACACTACGGTATTAATACTGTCCGTGTTATCTTAGGGTATATAATTTCAAAAAGCAGAAAAAGTGTTCAGAGAATAATTCCCAAAGGGTGATATTCCAGTGTAAATGTATCACTCAAATAACTCAGGGGAATGCAGTCCCACTAAAGTCCGTGCTGTAGGGGACTAGACTGTAAAGAACAGTTCAAATAAATCACTGGCAGCTGTTTCCGGTTTGTGTTTTCAAACACATCAAGTAGCAGTGCATACCGCTCCCAACCTAGATGTCACGGGTGTAGAATACAGAGTCTATGTAACATGTACAGTTATTGTAGAGATGTCCGTAAACTCTTACCCTCCACTTGTCTTGGTGGGGTGCCTAAACGCACTGCTGTACTTCTCCTCGGACTGGTGATGAAACCCTTCCGTGGGGGTGCAGCTTGTGAGTCCTCCTTGGCGTGCTTAGAGATCCGCTCTGGTAGCGTGGTGCTTCTCATGTATATCCCTTGACATCGCTAGGTGCACTGTGAGTAGTGTGACGGAACAAACCCGGGAGCCAATGCGAGTGTGGCAGAGAGGACAGCAGTTCAATATGCGGTATATCCCACCTCTTCAGTAATGCAATTTCAGAAATACTTCGGAGCCTCCGAAGAAGCGCATCCACGCATGCGCGAAACGCGTCAGGCGTTCTTTATTGTGACCCTATGTACTTTGACTTGTTTGGATCACTGTAATAAAACAAGTTTTTCCAGCATTTACTATTGAGTCAGCAGATCTCCTTTCTTTGAAATTGCATTATCTTAGGGTATAGACATGTCCTCTGGGACACCTGAAGGAGTAATATCATCACCATAATGCAGTTTTAGAGTTAAGCTCCTAATAAACCTATTTAGGTTAATCAGTGTATCAAAAAGTTTGAAATAATTTCCTGGTACAAATTCCAACCCTAGATTCAAAGATCTATATTCTTCTAAGGTTAGCTCTTCCCCTGAAATGTTAATTACATTCCCTACTAGATTAACTTTCTTACCTAGTGGTGTAGTAATATGTTCTGAGGTGAGGTCTACTTTTGGGTTCTTAACTGGTATCTGTTTTTCTCTACAGGTTCTCTCTGTTCTCTTCTTTGACCCCCCCCCCCCCTTCATTTCTTTCTCTGTCCAGGTGAAAAACCTGCTGCATAGAGTTGGCCTCTTCTTCATTTGCTATTTCCTTATTGATATTTCCTACACTCTTAACCATGTATTCACTGGCAGGATTTTGATATCCTCTCCTACCACTTACCCTATAATAAATTTTTATAGAGCCTATTTGCTGACTACTTTCCTTATAGTTATCTCTATTATCACTTGTGGTAGTAAAATCTACATGACTTTTTGCTTGTCCTCTGCCTTTACCTCTACCTCCTCTTGATCTCAGAATAAACTTTCACCATGCAAATTATCAGGGTTTTCCTCTGAGTCATAATTAGATTCAAAGTCATCATCACCAGACTCCGCTTCAGTGTCAGAAAAGCTCACTTTTTAGTTTTTTATATAGGTGTTACTATTACTGTAATCTCTCCCATCATTTTCTTTTGAATAGTCTCTCTGTGCTCCAGATCTTCATATCGCTCTACCTCTGTTTCTCCTTCCTCTGTATCTATTATCTCTTCCATAGTAGGTAGCTTGCTCTTTTTTATTCCACACAAAGACTTGGCCTCTCTTATAATCCTCTGAATCTCAAATGTATTTGCTGTGTTTGACTTTTAAAATCTCAGATTTTACATCCTCCACAGTGGTTTTCAATATCACATCCATTTCTATATATGTAGAATCTTCAGTGTGTGCATCCAGATTTACTTGGAGTTCTACAATCCTGTCTCTTGTCACTGCCAGTTTTTTTGGTTTTATATTTAATTATCAAAAGAAGAAGTCTGATAGAAAAATCTTGTAACACATCATTCCATTCATTTATAAAGTCTTGATCACTGACTTCAAAAGTGTGGTATTTATTGAGTCTCAAACCTCGTGGGATAATTTTTAGACCATGATACCGTTCAAGAGTCCATTTATCTAATTTAAGGCGTGTCTCTTTAAGTTGTAAAACTTCCATTTCATAAAAGAGATCCCCCAGAGGTGAGTTTGTCCTGCTGGTAGAAAAAACATTCTCAAATTCCCAACTATTTAGCCCTTTGTCAAAGGCTTTATCCAAAGTGAAAAATTTATTTCAGTAACTTGTTCCGTATCAGCAACACAAAGTAGCAGCACCCAAGACAAAAAAGTGTTATATTTTTTGCAGCTCAAATTTTTTTCCTGTAATCACTTGTTCCCTGATATTTTTATGTAACCTTATTCCAAAAGAAAAACAGTGAAAAAAATAGCTGTGGGGTCATAATGATTGATACTTCCAGTTTAGTGTAATTACTTGTTAATGGATAAACAGAAAATGATTGATGTAGAGGAGAACAAAACTACATTTCTTTCATGTAATTGGCAAGAGTCCATGAGCTAGTGACGTTTGGGATATACAATCCTACCAGGAGGGGCAAAGTTTCCCAAACCTCAAATGCCTATAAATACACCCCTCACCACACCCACAATTCAGTTTTTTACAAACTTTGCCTCCTATGGAGGTGGTGAAGTAAAGTTTGTGCTAAGATTTCTACGTTGAAATGTCAGAGGGATGTGAAGGGAGTATCACCTATTGAATGCAATGATTTTCCCTAACGGGGGTCTATTTCATAGGTTCTCTGTTATCGGTCGTAGAGATTAATCTCCTACCTCCCTTTTCAGATCGACGATATACTCTCATATACCATTACCTCTACTGATAACTGTTTTAGTACTGGTTTGGCTATCTGCTATATGTGGATGGGTGTCTTTGGTAAGTATGTTTTTTATTACTTAAGACACCCCAGCTATGGTTTGGCACTTTATGCTTTTATATAAAGTTCTAAATATATGTATTGTACTTATATTTGCCATGAGTCAGGTTCATGTATTTACTTGTGCAGACTGTCAGTTTCATATTTAGGGAAAATAAACATATTAAGAAATATTTTTCTTACCTGGGGTTTAGTCTTTTTTTCAATTGACTACTTTTTTTCTTGCAAATTGTGGGCAGTACTAGGCCCGTGGGTGCGCCAAATGCTAGACTTTATTGTGTAATTTTTGACGCGAGAATTTTTTGGCGCGAAAAGTACGTCCGTTGACGCAAGTTCGTAATTTCCGGCGTTGTAGTTGACGCCGAGGCCTTACACACGGTTGCGTCATTAGTGACGCAAGTGTGTCATTTCCGGATATTGTTGGCGCCAAAACATTTTCAGTTACGTTGTGCGTCATACTTGGCACCAAATTTTTTCATTAATGTAATACCCCATTGCTATTTGCCTCTTGCCTTTTTCTATGTCAGAGGGCTATGCTATTTGCATTTTTGTCCTATTCCTGAAACTGTCATATAAGGAAATTGACAAATTTTGCTTTAAATGTTTTTTATTTTATATTTTGCAAGATGTCTCAATCTGATCCTGTCTCAGAAGTATCTGTTGGAACTTTGCTGCCTGATGTCGGTTCTACTAAAGCTAAGTGCATTATATTTCCGAATGTCATTGTATTGGTTATTATGATAAACTTTTACATGCAGATATTGTGTCCATCAGTAAATAGTACATTTCCTGTTGTTGTTCCTTCAACTTTTAATGTACATGTTATACCTATGAAATTTAAAGAATTTGTAACTGATTCTATTCAGAAGGCTTTGTCTGCTATTCTGCCTTCTTATTAATATAAGGTCTTTTAAAACTTCTCAAAAGGTTGATGAAATTTCAAATGACCGACAACATAATGAATTATCCTCTTCTGATGAGGATCTATCTGATTCAGAAGATCTTTCCTCAGATATTGACACTAACAAATCTACTTATTTATTTAAAATGAAGTATTTTCGTTCTTTGTTAAAGAAGTGTTAATTATTTTGGATATCGTGGAAACTAGTCCTCTTGACATTAGAACTAGTAAATTCTGTTTCTAAACCTCCTGTGGTTACTCCAGAGGTTTTTTCCTGTTCCTGATGCTATTTCTGTTATGATTTCTAAGGAATGGAATTTGCCGGACACTTCTTTTATTCCTTCTTCAAGGTTTAAAAAAATGTATCCTTTTACCAGCAATTTCTATAGAGTTTTGAGAAAAGATCCTCAAGTTAATGGGGCCATTTCTACTCTTGCTGAACATACCTCTATTCCTATGGAAGATATTACTTAAAGGGACACTGTACCCAATTTTTTTCTTTTGTAATTCAGAAAGAGCATGCAATTTTAAGCAACTTTCTAATTTACTCCTATTATCAATTTTTCTTCGTTCTCTTGCTATCATTATTTGAAAAAGAAGGCATCTAAGCTTTTTTTTGTTTCAGTACTCTGGACAGCACTTTTTTATTGGTGGATGAATTTATCCACCAATCAGCAAGGACAACCCAGGTTGTTCACCAAAAATGGGCTGGCATCTAAACTTACATTCTTGCATTTCAAATAAAGATACCAAGAGAATGAAGAAAATTTGATAATAGGAGTAAATTAGAAAGTTGCTTAAAATTTCATGCTCAATCTGAATCACGAAAGAAAAATTTTGGGTACAGTGTCCCTTTAAGTTCTTTTAGATTGGAAAATTGTACCTTATCTAAGGAAAGCTTATTTATATTCAGGTCGTCTCAGGCCTGCAATTTCTTTGGCTGATGTTGCAGCTGCATCAACTTTTTTGTTGGAGATTTAGCGCAACAAGAATTGGATTCTGATTTATTTAGTATTGTTCGCTTACTGCAACATACTAATCAGTTCTGATGCCAGTTTTTGATATCAAGATTGATGTTAGATCTATGTCTTTAGCTATTTTTAGCTAGAAGAGTTTCGAGGCTTAAATCTTGGAATGCTGCTATGACTTTTTAAGTCAAGATTGCTATCTCTTTCTTTCCAAGATAATAGGAGACCTAAGGGTAAATATAAAGCTTATAATCGTTTTCGTTCTTTTTATTTAATAAGGAACAAAAACCTAATCCTTCCCTATGGAATCTGTTTCCAATTGGAAACCTTCATTAAATGGAATAAATCCAAACCATTTAAGAATCCAAAAGCCAGCCCCTAAGTCCGCATGAAGGTGCAACTCTCATTCCAGCCTCAGCTGGTAGGGGGCAGATTAAGGTTTTTTTCAAGAATGTTTGGATAAATCGGTTCATAATTAATGGTTTCAGAGTATTGTCTCTCAGGGGTTTCAAATAGGATTCTGAGTAAATCCTTCTGTGAGAAGATTTTTTTCTCTCACGCATCCCAGCAAATGCAGTTAAAGCTCAGGCTTTCCTGAAGTGTGTTTCAGACCTGGAGTTTCAGGGGTAGTCATGGAAGTTCCTTTTCAGGAACTAGGTCTGGGGTTTTATTCAAATTTATTCATTGTCCGAAAGAAGGAAATTTCATTCAGACCAATTCTGGATCTGAAAATTTTGAATCGTTATATAAGAGTACCAATTTTCAAATGGTGACTTTTAGGACTGTTCTGCCTTTTATTCAGCAAGGACATTTTAGGTCCACAATGGATTGCAGGATGTATACCTTCATATTCTGATTCATTCAGATCATTTAAGCCAAGGGTAAGGAAGAGAAGGGACAGAAAGAGGGGTTTATAGCACTCACATTCCTATTGTAGTTACACCCTGTATCTAAACAGTGGATAGAGTAATGATGCTGGGTAATAAAAACAATTAAAGTTTATTTGGTTAATTAAAATACTGGAGGGGACCACACATTCCCCCAGACACTATACAGTGCAAAGATAGATAATGGAGTAAAAACACACAAAGAAGCTAAGCCAATAAACGTACCAAAGCCCTGGGGTATATGCCCCCCTGTATTCCTGGCTGATAACTGGATACTTCGGCTTCAGGTGACAGGAGCAGAACCCCAAGGCAGAGAATTGGTACGAGTGGCTAGATAAAAAGAGAGATAGAATCCCTAAGTTACGAGGGACCTAATGGGTTCAGGGAACCCCAAACAAATGCGTTTCGGCCGTGGAGCCAGACTTTCTCAATGTTTAATGTAAAAAATTATCATGATAATTTTTTACATTAAACATTGAGAAAGGCCGGCTCCACGGCCGAAACGCGTTTGTTTGGGGTTCCCTGAACCCATTAGGTCCCTCGTAACTTAGGGATTCTATCTCTCTTTTTATCTAGCCA
This sequence comes from Bombina bombina, assembly GCF_027579735.1. Lineage (NCBI taxonomy): Eukaryota > Metazoa > Chordata > Amphibia > Anura > Bombinatoridae > Bombina > Bombina bombina. The sequence goes on from NC_069503.1 coordinate 541,854,061, forward strand.
CTCATACCAATTCTCTGCCTTGGGGTTCTGCTCCTGTCACCTGAAGCCGAAGTATCCAGTTATCGGCCAGGAATACAGGGGGGCATATACCCCAGGGCTTTGGTACGTTTATTGGCTTAGCTTCTTTGTGTGTTTTTACTCCATTATCTATCTTTGCACTGTATAGTGTCTGGGGGAATGTGTGGACCCTTCCAGTATTTTAATTAACTGAATAAACTTTAATTGTTTTTATTAACCATCATTATTACTCTATCCACTGTTTAGATACAGGGTGTAACTACAATAGGAATGTGAGTGCTATAAACCCCTCTTTCTGTCCCTTCTCTTCCTTACCCTTGGCTTAAGTATAACCACTAGGGGCAGCACCAAGGTTACCCATACCTTTTGTAATTCCTAAGTTTATAAACACTCAGCCAGTTTTTTGTTCTCTATTTTTTAATAGTCATTCAGATCATTATCAGTTCCTGAGATTCTCTTTTCTAGACAAGCGTTACCAATTTGTTGCTTTTCCATTTGGACTAGCAACTGCTCAGAATCTTTTTTAGAAGGTTCTAGGTGCCCTGCTTTATGGAAACCAGAGAGCAGGGTATTGCGGTGTTTCATTATTTGGACGATATCTTGGTACTAGCTCAGTCTTTCCGTTCTGCAGAATCTCACACGAATCAACTAGTGTTGTTTCTTCGAAAAACATGGTTCGAGGATCAATTTACCAAAAAGTTTCTTGATTCCTCTGACAAGGGTCACCTTTTTAGGTTTCCAGATAGATTCAGTGTCCATGACTCTGTCTCTAACAGGCAAGAGACATTTAAAAGTGGTTGCAGCCTGTCGGGACCTTCAGTCTCAGTCATTCCCTTCAGTTGTTATATACCTGGAAAATTTAGGTCTCATGACTGCAGCATCGGACGCGATTCCCTTTGCTCGTTCTCACATGAGACCTCTCCAGCTTTGTTTGCTGAATCCATGGTGCAGGGATTATACAAAGATATCACAATTAATATCCTTAAATCCCAATGTTTGACACTCTCTGACATGGTGGTAAATCACCAGCGTTTAGTTCAAGGTGCTTCTTTGTTCGGCTAACCTGGACTATGATCACTACAGATGCAAGTCTTTCAGGTTGGGAGCTGTTTGGGGATCTCTGACAGCACAAGGGGTTTTGAAGGCGAAATTACCAATCAATATTTTAGAACTCCATGCAATTCTCAGAGCTCTTCAGTTTTGGCCTCTGTTGAAGAGAGAACTATTCATTTATTTTCAAACAGACAATATCACAAACAGTGGCATTTGTCAATCAGCAGGGTGGTACTCATAGTCCACAAGCTATGAAGAAGTATCTCGGATACTTGCTTGGGCGGAATCCAGCTCCTGTCTATTTTCTGTGGTGCATTTCCCAGGTATAGACATTGGGAGGCGGATTATCTCAGCCGTCAGACTTTACATCCTGGGGAGTGGTCCCTCCATCCAGATGTGTTTTCTCAGATTGTTCAGATATGGGGTCTTCTACAGATATATCTGATGGCCTTTCATCTAAACAAGAGACTTCCCAGATGCCTGTCCAGGTTCAGGGATTTTCAGGCAGAAGCAGTGGGTGCGCTGACACTTCCTTGGTGTTATCAACCTGTTTATATTTTCCCGCCTCTAGTTCTTCTTCCAAGAGTGATCTCCAGAATCATCATGGAACAATCGTTTGTGTTGCTGGTGGCTCCAGCATGGCATCACAGGTTTTGGTATGCGGGTCTTGTTCGGATGTCCAGCTGCCAACCTTAGCCACTTCTGTTAAGGCCGGACCTACTGTCTCAAGGTCCGTTTTTTACATCAGATTTTCAAATCATTAAATTTGAAGGTATGGAAATTGATCGCTTAGGGCTAAGTCATAGAGGTTTCTCTGACTCAGTGATTAATACTGTGTTACAAGCTCGTAAATTTGTCTCTTGAAAGATTTATTATTGAGTTTGGAAGACTTACATTTCATGGTGTTCTCATAAATTCTCTTGGCATTCTTTTAGAGTTGCAAGAATTTTACAGTTTCTTCAGGATGGTTTGGATAAGGTTTTGTCTGCAAGTTCCTTGAAGGGACAAATCTCTGCTCTTTCTGTTTTATTCACAGAAAGATTGCTAAACTTCCTGATAGTCACTGTTTTGTACAGGCTTTAGTTCGTATTTAGCCTGTCATTAAATCAATCTCTCCTCCTTGGAGTCTTAATTTGGTTTGGAGGGCTTTACAGGCTCCTCCATTTTGAGCCTATGCATTCTTTGGACATTTAACTACTTTCTTGGAAAGTATTGTTCCTTTTGGCCATCTCTTCTGCTAGAAGAGTTTCTGAGCTATCTGCTCTTTCTTGTGAATCTCCTTTTCTGATTTTTCATCAGGATAAGGCGGTTTTGCGGACTTCATTTAAATTTTTTCCTAAGGTTGTGAATCTAACAACATTAGTAGAGAAATTGTTGTCCCTTCCTTGTGTCCTAATCCTAAGAATTCTTTGGAAAGATCCTTTCATTCTTTGGATGTGGTGAGAGATTTGAAATATTTTATTGAAGCTACTTAAGTTTTCAGATAGACTTCTAGTCTATTTGTTACATTTTCTGGTCCTAGGAAAGGTCAGAAAGTTTCTGCTATTTCCTTGGTTTCTTGGTTAAAGCTTTTGATTCTTCAAGCTTATTGGAGTCGGGTCAGGCCCCGTCTCAGAGAATTTCAGCTCATTCTACTAGATCAGTCTCCACTTTGTGGGCTTTTAAGAATGAAGCTTCAGTTGATCAAATTTGCAAAGTGGCACCTTGGTCTTCTTTACATACATTTACTAAATTCTACCATTTTGATGTATTTGCTTCTTCAGAAGCAGTTTTTGGTAGAAAAGTTCTTCAGGCAGCTGTTTCAGTTTTATTCTTCTGCTGATGTTTTAAGTTTTTCTTGTCATTAAAGAATAAACTTATACTTTGGGTTGCAGATTATTTTTTCAGCGGAAAATGGCTGTTGTTTATTTTTATCCCTCCCTCTCTACTGACTCTTGCGTGGAGTTCCACATCTTGGGTATTGATATACCATACATCACTAGTTCATGGACTCTTGCCAATTACATGAAATAAAACATAATTTATGTAAGAATTTACAAGATAAATTCATTTCTTTCATATTGGCAAGAGTCCATGAGGCCCACCCTTTTTTATGGTGGTTATGATTTTTTTTGTATAAAGCACAATTATTTCCAAATTCCTTTGTTGATGCTTTTTACTTCTTTCTTTATCACCCCACTACTTGGCCATTTCTCAAACTGAATTGTAGGTGTGGTGAGGGGTGTATTTATAGGCATTTGAGGTTTGGGAAACTTTGCCCCTCCTGGTAGGATTGTATATCCCATACGTCACTAGCTCATGGACTCTTGCCAATATGAAAGAAATGAATTTATCTTGTAAATTCTTACATAAATTATGTTTTGTAACAAATTTCAGCAATCAATATTCCAAAGTGTGTGGAATAGTTAGGAAACATCTACCAATTCTATTGGCAGACAACAAACTCAAACAACATGTCAAACAGGGCTGTAGGTTTTCATATACTGTTGGATATGAGTAACGTTAGGGAACATTCTTTCCCCTATACAACTTCCACAAAATGTTGTAGGTTCAGGAAGCTCTTGGTTAATACACTATGGAACCTTCAGATGCGGGAATAATAGGTGTAAGGCCTGTGATTTTATTCAGGTAACAAATAAATTTGCCTCTTATATCATGGGTAAGGAATAAACCACTTTACAGTGTATCAATTGCTCTATGAACTATGTGGTGTATTTGGTTTCCTGTACGTGTTGTAAGATGCAATACGTAGGCCTCACTACTAGAGAGATGAGGTCAAGGATTAGAGAGCATCTAAACAATATTGAGAATGGGAAAGAATGCTCAGCCTTGGCTACCAATTTTATCACAGAACATGGTAAAAATGTGAATTCTTTCAGGTGGCAAGCTATAGAGAGAGTGCTTGCCCCAAAGAGAGGTGGAGACAGAACCAAGATCCTATACCGTAGAGAGGCTTTTTGAATCTTCTCATTAGAGACGCGTATTCCAAAAGACTTTAACTCCACTTTTCAGCTTATAAATCATTGGGAATGATCTAGATATATCTATAAAACTAGTAATAATTACAATTTTACTGATTTTGAACTGTTATTATACACGCACTGGAATTTTACATCAATTGTGATTAATCTATAAAACTGGTTTATAGTCCACCATTGCTGAATATATAAGCTGTAATGATATTATTATTAGGTCCTCTTAAGGTAGGATAATGCCTATTTGGTAGTAGGATCTTGACATTGTAGAGAGAAAAAAAACGGTTAGACAAAAGCCAGAAATAAATAAATTAGATACTGGTTAAATACATATTATATTTGCCATGGAGTAAAATTTACTATTAGAATGAATTCTCCCAACATGTTCTTTTGGGGGAATACATATAAGTACATATGTGTGGACAAATAGGATCCGTAAATTAGATAAATTTATAGGATCATAAAAAGGGCTGTTGTATTTACATTTTTAAGTGATATATTATCATTTGCATAAAAACCATTAATTGTTAGACTTTTTTAATAGCTAGAATAAGTATTTTATTTTATTGTACTGCTCTGAAAAGTGTATTAGAACAGAGAAATGATATGCAAATTGATTCTATTTTGTATATGATATATAGTATGAATTTTCAGGCAACTTGCATCAATAAGCCCAAATAAGTACTAATATGTTTATTTGTTCTTGTTTTTATTGTATAAAGCAACTATGGGTACTGTGCCCCAAAAATTCTCAAAATTGTATAAATATGTTCCTGATGTATAAAGCGACACTAGGTAACCTATATTAAGATGACACTATCATTGTTGTAATCTTTTATAATGTGTTTGTATCTTTAACTGAGTATACTAGTGACAGTATCTCTTGATTGTAGGGATCTAATTGAATGAGGCTAACACCTGTTACTCACCTTTAAAAGGAAGAGGAAGGCATAGCAGTGTTAACTATGATTACAGGGAAATCCCGAAACGTGTCAGTGACGTCACTCGGGCCGAGGTAGTAGCCTCAATTTTTAATATAGCAGTATCTGCTTACTTGCTTGTGGTCTTTTGTACATTTTTATATTCTTTGAATAAAGTAACCCCCTTTTATACACGCACCAGTTTGAGCCGGACTGGGTTTTTCTTGCGTTTGTTTCTGCGTTCATTGAGGGCTCCCATTGGGCACCTAGAGCGGAGTGAGAGAGAAGAGGGAGTTAGAGTATTACGGCGTGCCGGCTGTATGGATACACAGCAATCCACAAGAACATGGAGATCACAGGTAGCCTTCACACGCTTCTAAACTGAACATGCTTCTAAACTGTATTCCTTTGCGACAGCTCACCACTAAATCTGTAAGTGCCTTTTCTATTAAATATTATAGAGTGGAACTGATTTTGCAAAGATAAGCTGTATTGGAATAGCTTTTGACAGTACACTTGAAAGGAAGCCACAGCGTCTAGTGGTTTGAGTAGCTGTTGTTTGCTGATGACTTTAAACATCGGGGGTAGCTGTATTTGTTCCTGTGAATGTTAAACAGTTCATAGCCTCATCTCCACAGCAGGCCAAGCAACTTTTACAAAGATGGGGATTTATATCACAATATACAGATGTGACCCAACAAGAAGCTGGCGATAGGTTGGGACTGTGAGCGTCAGCCCCAGAGTGGCGACCATTGCCTCAGAGAGCCATTAACGCTTCAAAGAGACTCCCACAGCAAAAGGACAAAAGCGCCGCTATACAGAAATCTGGGGACTGATTTACTGTGCAACAGACTGCTACTTTTGCATGATAATTATTTGGGACTTTTTACCTCGCCCCACCAGATGAACTCCTTATACACCCTGAACTGTGAAGATGGGTGAGAAAGTTAAATATTTAGTATTATGCTCATGGTTTTAAGGGCAATATTTAGTTCTATGTACTAGTTTAATAGATGATTGAGTATATATCTAGTTGATACTGTTCAGTACAGTTGTAGTGATATGATCTTATGTTTAGAATGCTAAAAGTATTACAGTTGATCAATATAGCAAGTAACAGTACCAAGTCTACTAGGACTTAAGGAAGTATAAATAGTAGAGGAGCCCATCATAGGCCCTTACATTAAGCTTATAATATCACCCGCTAATCTCATACTTCTGAAACATTTGAGATGATTTAATAGCCCCTGTGGCTCATGTTCTGCAGCATCTATGTTACATTTTTATTCACTGTTCATTCTTTCCTGTGTTGTTGTTGCATTGTTCAGGAGATGTGATTTATTGAAACAAGCTCATCTTCAGACTCAAAGGCTAAATAACAAGACACTATAGTGATGAGCTAAGGGCACTAACATATACACTTTGCAGCATTTGGATTAAGTGACATAAGGAGATTAGATATCAATTTAGATTAATGCTGGGCCATTCGCCATAAATTCCGCTAAGTACAGCTGTTGTAAAAAAAGTCCTATAATTAGAATACTAGGAGTAACACAGTTAATCAATCCAGCTGTTGACAGCGACTAAGCCCCTTAAGGCACCTGATAATCTAAATAGCAGAGAGCGTTAAGATGGGCCCTCAGAATTAGCTCATAAGATCTCCAGTTACTCTTGCATCTCTGGAAAAACAGAGATGACTTAGTCCTTAAGGCTTATATTCTAAAGAGTCTATGTCATATTTTTTATATTCACTGTTCTTTCCTTTCTGTATTGATGTTGGTTTGTTCAAGAGATGTGATTTATTGAAACATGTTTGATTTGCAGGTTTAAAAGGTAAATATAAAGATGCTTTATTGTTATGCTAAGAACGCAAGCTTACACACTATGCAAGTATTTAGACTGAGTGATATGAGCAGGTTAGCTAAAGTACGAATTACTAGCAGCTTATCCACCATAACACTGAGATAGCAACATAGAGACAGTATTGACCCAATACATTAACATATAATTGATTTATGTTTTAGATAAACTGATTGGGGCTAGGCCTATCATGCCTGCCTCCCCCCCCACACACACACACACACACAATTAGTTGTGTTCTCTCCACGTACTAACAGAGAGACCACTCATTGAGATAGTGTTAATAACACACATCGTCTTACACTAGGTAGTAATTTAAATTATTTGCTTGCATAAAGATACGACCTGAGAGAGTAAAGTAATCAATAATTCATCTTAGACTAGTTGCTTATTGCAACTCATTGGCAGTTTCCCCTCATTGGCCGTTTTTTGTTGTTGTTATTATTGTCCCGCTAGTCCTTCCCTCCTTGTGTCCTTTCGTTGATCCCAGACTCCTATTCCCATGGCCCCAATTACAGTAGCCACACTAAATGCACAGGGTCTCAATTCCCCCACTAAGCGAACCCTCCTATCTAATTACCTACTAACGTATAAAATGCATCTAGTTTTCCTCCAAGAGACTCATTGGGAGAGAGACTCTCAAGTGCTCCGCAACTCAGCTTATTTCCCCATCTGTAAAACTGCTTCGTTCACAGAAAAAAAAGCTATCTTGATACATAGACCATTCAGTTGTACAGATGATTATTTAGAGCGTGCCCCCGAAGGCCGATATATAATTATTATTTGCACTCTGAACAGGACTTTATGTACTTTAGCCTCAGTATATGCACGTTTTTAAGAGAGATAGATAAACTCAAAAGGGGTCATTTCCTAATGGGGGGAGACTTTAATTCAGTATGGGACCCCACACTAGATAAGTAAACAATGGGCACCCACCCCACTGATCGCAATCTGACTTCCCAATCCAATGCATTCCGCAATCTAATGTATCAGTATAACCTGTATGATATATGGAGATGTCTATCCCTGACAGAAAAGGACTACACTCATTACTCCAAGCCTCATAATTCCTATGCGCTCATAGATTACCTATTGTGGGACTCCTGGACATTAGACAAGTTTAGCACCCGCGTATTAAAATATGCCCCTGGTCTGACCATGACATGGTCAGTGCCAACTTTTCCCTGCTGCAACCCTCCGAGAGTAGACCGAATTGGAAGCTTCCAGAACAATTTTTGTCAGATGTGGAGGTCATTCAAGACTTCCTAGCAAATAACAATACGGGTGAAATGAGTCGTGTTATGGGCTGCTTTTAAGGCTTACCTTAGGGGAGACTTAAATGAAAAAGAGTGCTCAATTGCGTGCACAAAACACTCACTAGCTAAACTGTATGGAGAGCTCTGTCGTTTAGAGACCACAAACAAAAAATACCCTAAACCTTTGATTGGCCACCAAGGGTACATGATAATTTATTCAAACTCAAACAACTCTACTACTGTAAAGGAAATAAGGCTGATAGATTGTTAGTGCACAAACTTAGGAAACGGACAGCACAGAGTAGAATCTCAGCAATTCAGATGGCAAAAGGTGTGGTACATTCCCCAAAAGCGATAGGACAGGCGTTCGCAGACTACTACACCTCCCTATACAATTTTGAAGGCACAACAAAAGTACCCCAGACTAGTAGCGAGACTTTACAACAATTCCTGATGAACCTTCATCTTCCGACTTTAACCAAAGACTCCATAGAGGAAGTTAAGACAGCTATATTAGCCTTGAAAGCAGACAAAGCTCCAGGACCTGACGGATTTACTGTAACATTCTACCAAACCCTAATACAGATACTAACTCCACTACTCCTCAGACTTTATAGTGGAGTAGCAAAAGAGGGCAGTTTTATTGGAGAGTACTTGGAAGCCAATATACTCACCATCCCTAAAGAGGGAAAGCTATAGGCCTATTTCCCTCATTAACGTTGACGTTAAAATATATGCAAAATTACTAGTGAATAGACTAGAGAGACAGCTACCATCTATTATAAACATTGAACAGGTGGGATTTGTACAGGGGAGACAGGTTACTTAACATCTTATCGGAGGCTGCTGATATTGGCATGCCCCTACTCACCCTGTCTCTCCACGCTGAAAATGCGTTTGACAGGGTGGGGTCGAGGTACATGTTTGAGGTCCTGAGAATCTTTGGGATACCGGAACTCTTTAGCATAGCCATCAAGGCATTGTATACATGTCCGACCGCAGTGGTTAAGGGGTTGAGTTTTTGCTCTCCTAGAGTCCAGATTAAAGATGGGACTAGACAGGGGTGTCCCCTGTCCCTACTCCTATTTGCCCTGGCCATAGAACCATTGGCAGAAGCAATTAGACAAAATAGAGCAATGCAAGGCCTCCAAATACATGACACAGTGCAAAAGCTAGCGTTATTCGCAGATGACTTGACATTGTTTATCACGGACCCGATAACATCACTTCCACCCTTAATGTCTCTTTTAGAATTCTTTGGAGAGATTTCACACTATAAAGTCAATGTGACCAAAACGGAAGCATATTCGATAAATTTGGATCAACTAGAGCAGAGAGAAATTTAAAGAACATATTCTTTTAAGTGGTCAACTAGAGGGGTCCGACATTGGTGAGTGTTCCTATCCCATGACAAGGAAATCGTTATTAACGGCATATATAATGCCACGCTAAAAGAAATGGGTAAACTACTCAAGTCAGAAAAATATGACGAGATTTCCTGGATGGGTCGGATAGCTGCCCTGAAATTGATGGTTTATTCTGGTGCATTCCAATCCCATTTCCAGGTCGCATACTGCATAATTTCCAAGCTTTGTTCAATTCATATGTTTGGAATAATAAAAAAAACCTGAGTTGCAGCAAGTATCCTCCAGTCTCCTATAGAGAGAGGAGGGTTGGGACTTCCGAGTGTACGACTGTATCATGACGCCGCCATGATTAGTCATGTTTCGGCTTGGGGACAGGGCCTCCCACCCACGAGGTGGAGAGAATTAGAGCAAGCATCACCACCAGCGTATGTTGACCTATCTGATTTCCTATGGCTCCCTCCACACTTAGCCGCGAATATTGTTATCTCCATCAATTTAGTTAAAGGATGTTAACTAGCATGGTATAAACTGTGACACAATGCCCATATTGCCCCACACCCCTATCTGATCCATTCCATCATTGCCCTTCTACGGTCTACCTAACACACATATACACAGATGGAGACAAGTTGAGATCTCTCAACTAATGGATTTTTATTCCAATGACAAATTGCTTACATACCTGGAAATGGTAAGTAAACTGGAACTTCCCACTAAACTTAAATTTGAATTTCTAAGACTGAGATCCCTTATGAAATCATGGGGCTTCCTGACAGATAGACCTGTAAAATTACTTATTGGGAGACCAGGTGGCAGGCTGACCTTCAACTGTTCAAGCCTCTTATGATTTATTATAAATGTCTTTTGCGGGACCCCACACTGACTAAAACAAGACATATGGAGATATGGGAGACTAAGCTAAAACAGACTTACACAGTAAAAGAGTGGACCAGAGCCATCAATCTAACCAAATTGAGCTCTATTTTAAAGTACTGACCAGCGAAATTGCGGAAACTTTACCAGATCCGCACTGTTTGTGTAGCCCTAGATCTCCCAGAGGTTTCCCATCCTGACCTAGCTCTACTACATCTTGGTATCAAAAAACTCCCTACCCACAAACAATATCTACTCTTCTACATACTAACCTTAGCGAAGATGCTAAAAGCAAGTAAATGGAAAAAAATAAACCCTCCTAGATGGCAGGGAGTAGTAGACTACGTAAATTATGTGAAGTCCATGGAAGACTATGTCTTCAGAGTCAAAAAACAATCTACAGAATGATGTCATATTTGGGAACCCTGGGAGACCTACCTGTCATGCATGGGGTGCATTCCATGTTAGGGAACTACCATGTGTGATGTAGAATATCCCTATCTTGTCCCCATGACTTAGTGTTTCTCCCTCCATCTTTCCCCTCACCCACTCCCCCCTTTTTTTTCTCTTCCCCTATCCTTCTCCCCCTCTACTTCCAATGAAACCATAAGCTATCATGATAAGGAAAATGCCAGCCCTCTCTAGGCCATAGACAACTGTAAGTATCATATTTACTGATGTCAGTGTATACAAGGTATAGCGGCACTCTAATATTTAAAAATGTGTGCAATAATAATAAAGGTGTATTTGGATCTATAAGAGGAAATAAAAACAAGGGAACCCCCCCCCAGAAAAACTGTGATAAGCATCATAAGTTAACCCTAAACTTGGATATACACCAATGTTCATTTGTATAATGTATGCACAACAATGTTTGTCATTATGTCACTGAATTGATTGATCACAAAAAAGACAATAACACTCTGAATTTTAAATTATCAGTAAAAATTATTTTACAATTGCTTCTGTTTCCCTGCTTACTGTATCATGTGACATCCATTAGCCAATTACAGACTCTTATACGTATACATTGTAAATTCTTGTACATGCTCAGTAGGAGCGGGTGCCTCAGAAAGTGTGCATATAAAAAGACTGAGCACAAATTAATAATGGAAGAAAATTGGATATTTTTTTTTATTGCATCTCCTATCTGAATCATAAAAGTTGAATTTTGACTTTAGCGTCCCTTTAATAACATACAAATCTAGGTCATGGTCTCACGCCACTTAACCATAACCAATCATGTTAACCCAAACAGCATAGGGTATTTGATTACTACATGATCACTGTCGTATTACTAGTGGTTAACTGGTGGAGCTTTAGTTTAGCATTTGCAGAAAAATAAACCGAAGTCATAAAAATATTAGGTGGGCAAAAGTTTAAATAGAAATATAATTGTATAAAAAGGAAAAAGTGTGCTTAAAGGGACACTAAACCCCAAAAAAATATTTTGTGATTCAGGTAGAGAATACAAATTTAAACAACATTTACTTCTATTATCTAATTTGCTTCATTCTTTAGGTATCCTTTGCTGAAGAAATAGCAATGCACATGGATGAGCTAATTACACAAGGCATCTATGTGCAGCCACCAATCAGCAACTACTAAGCCCATCCAGATATACTTTTCAGCAAAGGATATCGAGAGAATGAAGCAACATAGATAATAGAAGTAAATTAGAAAGTTGTTTAAAATTGCATTCTCTTTCTAAATCATGAAAGAAACATATTGGGTTTTGTTACAAACTGCTATTTGTAACTGGCCCTTTAAATGGAAAATTGCCCTGCTTCCCTGGATTGTGGAGAAGCCTATTTGCCAGCCTCCTTCCTCATGACTATGGCCCCTGGAAGATTGTGCCCCTGAAAATGTATTAACTTTTATTGGGTGTGTATGTCCCTTTAAGAACCGTCTGGGGACATATTGTGACTTTGGTGAACAATGCCCCTTTAAGACTATGCCCCCAGACCTGTAAAATAAATTGTCACTGGCTTTCTCCCACTTGGTTCAGTAAATAGGGCTTACTGAACCAAGTACCACACAGGCAGAGTGTTCCACAGAAAGGGAGCACTGTTACAAAAGCATTAGTTTTCATTGTGTGCCATTAAGTGCTATGTGACAGACCCTTCGGTCAGAACTAAAGAGTTAACTTTGTTCAGCTTCAAGAAGCTAGTTTCTAAATAAATACAAGTTTGCTGGCATCAGCTCTAATTAAGTTTAGTGATAAACATTCCCATTGTCTAATCACCTCCAGAGTCAGACTGCTGTTGATAAGATGGACTGCATTGTTTTCTTGTGTGTAACTTGTTATCTGCTGAAGTAATGTAATTCTACTATGGCCTGTCAAAGGGCGTTGTCTCTCTATCTAAATGTATCAAATGTGTGATTGGGGATTTGATGCCTCCCCCTGAGAGTGTCCTCTTTTGCATGTAACCTCAATAAAAAGCAGGCTGTGTGTTCCAGCACAGCAGACCTTTTCTGACCCTCTAACTTGCAGCCTTGACTCATGTTTGTAGGGGACAGCTATAATCACTACAGAGATTGCTATGCTCTTCATACACCCTTAGCTACTGAGCTCTTGTAAGAGCTCTTGTTCCTGATCCTGCTTCGCTCTACAGAAGGAAGAGGTTCACCTACTGGAGCCTGGTCGTAGGTCCAGGGCGCAGAGCAGACGGCAAGATACCAGCCCAGCAGCGGTGGTTCGTAGAGTCTGCATTACTTATGGTGGCTACGCAGTAGTTATGGTGTCTACGGTGCTGATGATCCTTTGGTGAGCGCTAGGAGCATCCTTTTTCTACGGTCCAACTTCCAGCCAGCCTGGAGGCAACCATAACAGGTTTAATGTCCCTTTAAAGCGACGGTATACTGTAAAATTGTTTTTCGCATGACTTGTTATACCAGCTGTAGAGTATAGACTATATGAAATTTGCATTTTCTAGATTATTTGTGTATATGAAATTGCTGGTTTTGTGCTTTGAAACCACAGTCTTTTGAAATGGGTTGAGCTTGCAGGTAAGATTATATCTCATTATTCTATCACTTTGTGTATGCACACATTTGCTTCCTTATCTTATATCGGTTTGTAAACCAAAGCCCAATACTTAGAGAGAACAATGGAAAATTATTATTTTATTAGTTATCATTTCTACACTACATTTCTTCTGCTGGCTGTGTTTGCATTGCCTTTCAATAGCCTGGACTTAAGACCAGAAACTTTCAGTATGGGTAGGGATACAACAAGCTAAATCACCTATTTCAAATGCTGAAATAAGGGTAAAATAGCTACTTTTAAATAATTTAATACACTCCAGCAGGTAAAATGGATCACTAGGAACAAATTAAAGGGGAGAACATTTTTGGGTAAACTGTCCCTTTAAATTTAGACAAATATTTTATACTTTGAAAATGTGCTCTTGCACAGTGATTTCTTTCTACTTTTTTGGCCATGCAGAAATGTTGTGCCACATCATTTTTCAAACTTCTCTTTTATCTTTCCTGTTGAGGACAAACAAGGCTGTGTTGAACATAGGATTATCTAAAAGGGTTACCACACAGCCTTATTAGCAAAAACAGAGATAAACAGAAAACTAGTTAAAACATGGCAATATCCATTACTTTATAGAAACTAATCATTGTTTGGACAGTCTTTTATTGCCTTTTTTATATATGTCCCTAATTGTCCTCAGCAGGAAAGATAGTTAAGGAGAAATCTAAGTTAAAACATGACAGTGCCTATTACGTTATAGAAATTCTGTCGTATTTAGAGAATCAATAATTTTCAAAGTTAAATTACAGGACAAGAGGGCAGAATAAATAATTAATGTATATTGCACAGTTTTTTTTTAACTACACATAATTAAAGGAACATGAAAACCAAAATATTTCTTTCATGATTCAGATAGAACATACAATTTTAAACAACTTTCCAATTTACTTATATTATCAAATTTGTTTAATTCTCTAGGTATCATTTGTTGAAAGAGCTGCAGTGCACTACTGGTTTCTAACTGAACACATGGGTGAGCGAATGAGAATCAGTATATATATGCAGCCACCAATCAGCAGCAAGAACCTAGTTTCTTTGCTGCTCCTGAGATTACCTAGATAAAACTTTCAGCAAAGGATAACAAGAGAAGGAAGCAAATTGAATAATTGAAGTAAATTGTTTAAAATTGTATGTTCTACCTAAATCCTGAAAGAAAAAAACATTTTAGATTTTAATTTCATACTGTTTAATATTCCTTTAAACCCTCGACACCTCAAAATCCCCTAAATGAATGAATTTCCACCCACAGCAAGACTAATTAACTTGCTACCTCCTCCACCAAAAGCCACCCTTTGCTGCAATAGCCCTTACGCTAACTAACTCCTGACCTGCAATCATCTTCCACCACAATATCACTTGCTCTAATTTAAACTACAAGCATCCATGTACTGCACTGACTAGCTAGCCACAATCTTTTAAAAGCAAATACCTCTCCTAGTTGTATCCTTCTCCAAAACTACCCCACTACAATACTCCATATGAGCCCCCCTCTTAATCCCCAGCACAGGTTCACCCCCTTAATTCTCACTACGGAGATGTTCAACAGCTTAATTATGCTTGTAAAGACAATCATTTCACGCCTAATAAAATGGTGCTCTTCTAGCATTATTACTGAGATACCTTTTGGGAGCCCAAAAAAACTTTGCACCAGGGCCCTCTGTTGAGAAGGCCTGCTACTGTGTGGCACACTGCGTTTTTATAAATATTTAGTCATTCAGAAATCTGATTAATCTTTGATGGTTTGTGTTGTATGATGTGTGTGTGTTTTTTGATGTGTTATATGAGAGTGTGTGTGGTGTTACATTAGAGTGTGTTTGTGTGTGTGTTGTATAAGAGTGTGTGTTATGTGTTGTGTAAGAGTGTGGGTGGAGTGTGTGTGTTGTATTAGAGTGTGTTTGCGTATGTTGTATGAGAGTGTGTGTTGTGTGTTGTATAAGAGTGTGTTTGTGTGTGTGTTGTATAAGAGTGTGGGTGGAGTGTGTGTGTTGTATTAGAGTGTGTTTGTGTGTGTTGTATGAGAGTGTGTGTTGTGTGTTGTATGAGAGTGTGTGTTGTGTGTTGTATGAGAGTGTGTGTGGTGTGTGTGTGTTACATTAGAGTGTGTTTGTGTGTGTGTTGTATAAGAGTGTGTGTTTTGTGTTTTATAAGAGTGTGTGTGGTGTGTGTGTGTGTTACATTAGAGTGTGTTTGTGTGTGTGTTGTATAAGAGTGTGTGTTGTATAAGAGTGTGGGTGGAGTGTGTGTGTTGTATTAGAGTGTGTTTGTTTTTGTTGTATAAGAGTGTGTGTTATTTGTTATATAAGAGTGTGAGTGGAGTGTGTGTGTGTTGTATTAGAGTGTGTTTGTGTGTGTTGTATAAGAGCGTGTGTTGTGTGTTGTATGAGAGTGTGGGTGGAGTGTGTGTGTTGTATGAGAGTGTGTTTTATTAGAATGTGTTTGTGTGTGTTGTATTATAGTGTGTTTGTGTTGTATAAAAGTGTGTTTGTGTGTGTTGTATAAGTGTGTGTTGTATGAGAGTGTGTGTGTTGTATTAGAGTGTGTGTTGTATTAGAGTGTGTGTTGTATGAGAGTGTGGGTGGAGTGTGTGTGTTATTATTCATACAAGTTTGACTACAATCAGGAATAAAGTATTTTAGTCACTTTGACAAAAAGTGCAGCTATCTTGTTGTATATGACTTCAGAAATTTTCAGACCAAGCATAAAAATAGGGTCACAAAGGTATGTGGTATCATTGTACTGGGTCTTGCGGAAAAAACAACAACAAAGAAACCTGGTAGTGCATCTAATTACATCTGTGATAAGTATAATATGCAGAGTCATAACAAAATTCTGTACGTCTGGTTTAATGTATAAGTAAATACATATGTACAAATATTTGTATTAGTTACTTAGCAGAGCGTAGAAATACTATCTGCTCAGTTACTTCAACATTTATAGAGTGATTTTATCAGTTATTTCAATAATGAAACATTTAAGTAGAAGCAACAATATGTGTAATGTTATTTCCTAATATTAAACAAACATTGTTATAACACAGCATGAGTTCAATAATTCTTTTGTAGGTGTGAATTAATTAAAGATCCACTGCTCCATTTGGTTGTTATTTATTGTCCATTTACCAATTTAGATCTTATTCTAGTACCGATGGATGGGGGTAGTAAAATAAGCCCAACCACAGTAGATCATTTAAATATTTTTATAGCACTTTTGCTATTGAACTACTTAAAACAAATACTTTATTTTTTAGCTGGGACCAAAATAGAGCATGAGTATGGCAATAGCAAAAGAAGATTAGGTGCAACATTAGCAAAGGTACCTCTACAGGGAGTGCAGAATTATTAGGCAAATGAGTATTTTTACCACATCATCCTCTTTATGCATGTTGTCTTACTCCAAGCTGTATAGGCTCGAAAGCCTACTACCAATTAAGCATATTAGGTGATGTGCATCTCTGTAATGAGAAGGGGTGTGGTCTAATGACATCAATACCCTATATCAGGTGTGCATAATTATTAGGCAACTTCCTTTCCTTTGGCAAAATGGGTCAAAAGAAGCACTTGACAGGCTCAGAAAAGTCAAAAATAGTGAGATATCTTGCAGAGGGATGCAGCACTCTTAAAATTGCAAAGCTTCTGAAGCGTGATCATCGAACAATCAAGCCTTTCATTCAAAATAGTCAACAGGGTCGCAAGAAGCGTGTGGAAAAACCAAAGCGCAAAATAACTGCCCATGAACTGAGAAAAGTCAAGCGTGCAGCTTCCAAGATGCCACTTGCCACCAGTTTGGCCACATCACTGGAGTGCCCAAAAGCACAAGGTGTGCAATACTCAGAGACATGGCCAAGGTAAGAAAGGTTGAAAGACGACCACCACTGAACAAGACACACAAGCTGAAACGTCAAGACTGGGCCAAGAAATATCTCAAGACTGATTTTTCTAAGGTTTTATGGACTGATGAAATGAGAGTGAGTCTTGATGGGCCAGATGGATGGGCCCGTGGCTGGATTGGTAAAGGGCAGAGAGCTCCAGTCCGACTCAGACCCCAGCAAGGTGGAGGTGGAGTACTGGTTTGGGCTGGTATCATCAAAGATGAACTTGTGGGGCCTTTTCGGGTTGAGGATGGAGTCAAGCTCAACTCCCAGTCCTACTGCCAGTTTCTGGAAGACACCTTCTTCAAGCAGTGATACAGGAAGAAGTCTGCATCCTTCAAGAAAAACATGATTTTCATGCAGGACAATGCTCCATCACACGCGTCCAAGTACTCCACAGCGTGGCTGGCAAGAAAGGGTATAAAAGAAGAAAATCTAATGACATGGCCTCCTTTTTCACCTGATCTGAACCCCATTGAGAACCTGTGGTCCATCATCAAATGTGAGATTTACAAGGAGGGAAAACAGTACACCTCTCTGAACAGTGTCTGAGAGGCTGTGGTTGCTGCTGCACGCAATGTTGATGGTGAACAGATCAAAACACTGACAGAATCCATGGATGGCAGGCTTTTGAGTGTCCTTGCAAAGAAAGGTGGCTATATTGGTCACTGATTTGTTTTTGTTTTGTTTTTGAATGTCAGAAATGTATATTTGTGAATGTTGAGATGTTATATTGGTTTCACTGGTAAAAATAAATAATTGAAATGGGTATATATTTGTTTTTTGTTAAGTTGCCTAATAATTATGCACAGTAATAGTCACCTGCACACACAGATATCCCCCTAAAATAGCTATAACTAAAAACAAACTAAAAACTACTTCCAAAACTATTCAGCTTTGATATTAATGAGTTTTTTGGGTTCATTGAGAACATGGTTGTTGTTCAATAATAAAATTAATCCTCAAAAATACAACTTGCCTAATAATTCTGCACTCCCTGTAGATAGTAGCAAGTGGATCATAGGAATGCAGACCAGAGTCAAAACCAGGCAATATGCAGTGAGACACCCAGAAGACAAGAGAGGGATTTTGAAGAAACAAACGATCAACATCCAGACGTTCCATCCGAATAAGCATATCAATGTGCAAGGACTACATCAAGCGATAAATTTAGCCTTAAATTGATGGTAAACGTTCTCTTGTTTAAAATCAGATACAGAATGTTGGTGATATTTTAGATGGAGTTGAATCCATCATTTTTAATAAAGATGGGCCTCAACTTACTTTTAATATAGATATGAAATTCATATACCCCGTGCCACGCTACCCACTTCAAAATTATTTTTTTCTGTGAGCAAAAGGTTTGAATTGTTGTCCAATCAGCGCTCTCCCCATATGGCACTATTATTGTAGCTAGAGCACTGATTGGAGAACTATTTAAACTGTTAGCACACAGAAATATTTATTTTTTTAGGTGGGCACTGGGCAGTCCAGCGTGGGTTATTTGAATTTCATATCTATATCAAAAAGTAGGTTATAGTGGATTTTCATTACAACTGATAGAATAAACTCCATCTAAAATATCACTAACATTCCGGATCTGATTTTATATAAGGGAGACTTCACCATCATTTTAATGCGCTAGCTAGGGCATCAATTAAAGTCAAATGCATGTCAAACACAACTATAACAAAATTTACATGAGTATTGCCATGTTGCAGTGAAAATAAAATGTAGAGAGGTTTGACATACTTGAGTTAAAGACATTGAAAAGTAAAATACAGCCTCACTGTTTAAAATAAATGTAAAATATAGTTACCTTACAAAAGGATATTTTTTTCTATTTCTTTTTTTGATCCAGGATTTACACCAATAACCCAATGCTGATACCAAAGCCTAGGTAAGCACTGATGCACCCTGCACTCGCTTGCCTATGTCTCAAATATGTGGGTAGAAGTTTCTCATCAATCTCTAATAAGACTTTTTTTAATGCACATGTTTTGCAAAGTGTTAAAAAATAATTATCTTGGGCTGTGCAGAACTAGCATATTATTTAATTTTGCTGACCCTTTTTGAAGTTAGATTGCCAGATAGATATATGAAATTTCAAAAAGCAGAAAGCACTGCTATGTGGTATTCTAACCACATAACACACAAACCAGTATGTCAATATATTATTTATTTGAAAGAAACCTAGAGCATAGACTTCCTGCCACAACTGAAAACGCTGCTATGTTATGATCAGAAATGAGTTAGATATTTCTGTTAATGCATAGTGTTGCATGTTTGCAGTAGACAGCGAGAGATGGGAAAGATTGAGTAAGAGGAACTAGGGACATGAGCTATGAGAAGATAAGGACAATCAAAGAGATGAAGTGAAGATCTCTGCAGGAAATTATTCCATCTAACAAAACTTTCATGTTTCAAATAGGGCATGCAATTTTAAACAACTTTCAAATTGACATTTATCACCTATTTTGCTTTGTTCTCTTGGTATTCTTAGTTGAAAGCTAAACCTAGGAAGGCTCATATGATAATTTTTTTTATTTGCTTTTCACAACAGGGGAGAGCTAGTTCATGTAAGTCATATAGATAACGTGATCACTCCCCTTGGCTTGTCAATAAATAATAAATAAAATGTCATGTGATCAGGGGGCTGTCAGAAGATGCTTAGATACAAGTTAATCACAGAGGTAAAAAGTATATTAAAGGGCCATTATACACTCATTTTTTCTTTGCATAAATGTTTTGTAGATGATCTATTAATAAAGCCCATAAAGTTTTTTGTTTTTTTTTAATGTATAATTTTGCTTATTTTTAAATAACATTGCTCTGATTTTCAGACTCCTAACCAAGCCCCAAAGTTTTATTTGAATACCGTCAGCTACCTTCTCCAGCTTGCTCCTGTTTGTGTAAAGGGTCTTTTCATATGCAAAAGAAGGGGGAGGGGGGAGTGTCTTATTTCCCACTTGCAGTGGGCTTTCCAAATACCTTTTCAACAGAGCTAAACTGAAAGCTTCTAAGTACATTTTTTAAACCATTTTATACTGGATTTTTATATCAGTATCTGTGCATCTTATTCTTTATAGTAGTGTCTATTACATGCAGTTATATGAAAATGAGTGTATACTGTCCCTTTAATATAATACTGTTGGTTATGCAAAACTGGGGAATAGGTAATAAAGGGATTAGCTATCTTTTTAAACAACAAAAATTCTAGTGTTGACTGTCCCTTTAACCCACAGCATTTTTAATAAGATCATAAAACTCGGTTTGTGCTGAAAGCAGACGTAATAGGAAACCAATATAACAATGCTAATTAGCAACTGTGCATACAGCACAAAAACACCTCTAATAAGGAGTTACAATCATGCAGTGTATAGCTATACATTTTCAAAACTTTTATTAACTAAGTTTAAAACACTGTCCACTGTAATTTTACAGGTACTAATCCCCAAATCCAGAAATTAAAAAATCATATTCTGAAAACTTTTTAATTAAAATTTTTATAAAAATAAAATGATCAAAAATTACTATATTTCTCTGCATGTAAATCACAATCTTTTCTGCCTGTGTCTGTTTTTGTGTTCTAAAATGAAAATAAGTTTATATTTATTGGCCGCGAATCTGCAGGGGGCGGCATTGCACAAGCAGTTCACCAGAACTGCTTGTGCAATGATAAATGCCTACAGCGTTTGCTGTCGGCATTTATCGATGTCTGGCAGACATGATTCCCTACAGCGGATCATGTCTGCCAGACACCTGATAAATCGGCCCCATATTATCTTTCTGATTACAGTGCTGTACTATCTTTCTGAGGGTATTGTGTATACAAAAGTATTAAAAATGACATAAAACTACCTTTAGGTCACATGTATTATGATGTAAATATTGCCTAAATTACATCAGATATTATTTCTTGAACTTGGTTCCACACCCTCTCCAAACTGCCGCATGTTATATATATTATGTACTGTATATATTAAATTCCTTTAAACTGTAGTAATGATCATACATAGTTCATATCTAGTAATGTTGCACAAAGTAGAGATTACAAGTACAGTACACGGCCTAATTTCCTTATCTTATTAGTATACAAATTAAACTAGTACTACAATGACAAAATATTTCCTAATGTACAATGATAGTATAGGCGCTCAATGATGATCATTATATTTTGAATACTAAACACAATACTGCCCTACACAGTAACACAGTTAAAAAGGCCAAAGTTCAAAGACATGGCTCAAACAGTAATTACCACAATTAGATCATTGATTGCTATACTCTAGAAAATAGTCTTTTTTTCTTTTTCTTTTTTTAACTGCTACAGATTATAAAACAGAAAATTTGCTTGTTGGCCTTTCAACAGAACATGGGCCAAACACAATGTGCAAGAGGTCCCTTTAAATATAAATTAATTTTATCTTTTTATCTTATTTTATCTTCCAAAATGTTCCATTATTTGACGTTTCCATGAGAAGATATCTCAGCATTTTATTTTTGGTTGCTAAATTTACAAAGTACAAGGTTACCCCCCCCCCCCCCACACACACACACACACACAAACGCACAAAAGAAAATGCTTGGAATGTAGGTTGTATTTTTTGTTTGTTTTTTACTTTGGCAGATATCATGCCTGTAAATGTTTTAATATAAGAATATAATATACAGTATATAGTTTTGTTTTTTTTGTTTTCACAGCTGAAACCTAAATAGAATATCACACAAACAGGATTGCATGCATGCATAAAGATATGGAGCTAATAATTACTTTCTTGCTCAGCATAAAATCTAATTAACTGAAATAGCCCTTGTTGCTAGGCAAAAAGACAGACAAAGGAGAGTTTAATTTATCATAGCAAAACTAAGTTTTGTTTCTGTTACTTTCATTTTCTTGATTTCCTAATCAAATAAATTATCTTGGCTCTCCCTGTATATTATTCACCAATGATAGCCTCCTCCCCTGGGGGTGGACAGAAATGACCACTCCTTAAGCTATTGCATTGTGTCAGCATTACCTGAGGTATCTCCTACTTTTAGTTCTGTCCATAGTTTGAAAATGACTTGTGATGAGAGCAGGATGTGATGTCACTGTTTGTGGGCGGGGCTTAGGTCCGGTTGTCTGTGTCGCAGTTAGTTAGTGAAATCAACCTGACTAGATGTATGTTTCTATGCTCTGTAATAAAATAGAGTTGTACCATCATTGCTGTGTCCTGCATATGCCCTGCATCTCATGACATGGTGTCAGAAGTTCTTGCCTGTGCTTCTGTTCCTGATCGATGACGATGTCAAAGTTTACCCCACCTCAGACTTTTGACTTCTCTCAGCCTGCAGCTTGGCCCACATGGCGTCAGTGGTTTCAGCGCTTCTGGATTGCTTCCAAACTGAACAAGGAGAGTGGTGAAGTACAAGTTAATTCTCTTTTATACTCTATGGGGAAGGATGTGGAGCCAGTGTTCAATGCTTTTACTTTCCAAGAAGGGGAAGAATTTAACTTTGATATAGTTATGGATAAACTCAGTGCCCACTTTGTGCCCAAAAGAAATGTGATTCATGAGAGAGCTTGTTTTCACAAACGTAATCAGCGTGTGGGAGAATCTGTGGAGTCATTTGTGCGCAGCCTGTATGAATTAGCTGAATTCTGTGAGTTTGGTGTTGCTAAAGAAGAGCAAATCAGAGACAGAATAGTTATTGGAATTGCAGATGCTGAAGTCTCACTGAAGCTGCAGTTAGAGCCTGATTTAACATTAGATGGGGCTATTAGGATGGCCCGCCAGAGTGAACTGGTGAAAAAGCAAAGTGCTAGATCGAAAATAACGGATAGACCTAGAAGTGGATGGGCGCAGCATGCCCGATGCACACGGTGCAACCGTGCCCATTATCAGAGTGCTATATGCCCGACCAGAGATAAAAGATGCAGAAAATGTAACAGAATGGGCCATTTTGAAGTGGTGTGTAAAACTGAATACATTAAGGAGATGCAGGTGGATAGTGACCAAGAGGGTCAGGAAGTGTCTTTTGTGGGGTCTGTTGTGGAACGGCCAAGCTCAGAGAAAGATTGGAATGTTACCTTTACTGTAATGGGAGCCAAAGTTGATTTTAAGATTGACACAGGAGCAGATATTACTGTAATGTCTCTTGCTGCATTTATGAAACTTCCTCGACAGCCCCAGCTGGCGAAGGTTACTACAAATGTCCATAGTCCTGGTGGCCGCATTGATTGTGCGGGGAAATTTCTTGCCAGCTGTGAGTACAAGCAAAGGAAATTCACTATGTGGGTGCATGTGATTTGAGGTCAGTGTGTTAGCAATTTATTGAGCAGAAAAGCAGTCTGTGACTTGGGCCTAGTGACCAGAGTGAATGAGATCTCCGAATATATGTTTGGCGAATTGGGCTTACTGAATTGCAAGCCAGTCCGTATAGCACTAAAAAGTGACGCAGTCCCATATAGTATTTCTACTCCCCGTAGAATTCCGTTCCCGCTCATGCCTCAAGTGGAGAAGGAGCTTATGCGCATGAAGTCTATGGGGGTTATTGAAGAGGTTGTTGAAGCAACTGATTGGTGTGCCCCCATTGTTCCTGTTGCAAAGAAAAACGAAAAGGTGCGCATCTGTGTGGACCTGAAAAGGTTGAATGAGGCAGTGAAGAGAGAGAGATTTGTGCTGCCGACATTAGAAGATATAGCTCCAAAGTTGGCTGGGGCGAAGTTCTTTTCTACATTGGACGCTTCTAGCGGCTTTTGGCAGATCCTCCTAGATCCAAAGTGCCGCAAACTGACTACCTTTATTACACCGGTAGGTCGGTTTTGCTTCTGCAGACTCCCCTTTGGGATATACTCTGCTCCTGAAATCTTTCAAAGGGAAATGAGTTCTCTCCTAAGTGACCACGTGGGCACAGCAGTCGTCATGGACAACATTCTAGTGTATGGGTCTACAGCGGAGGAGCATGATCAGCATTTAAGTTGTGTGCTGCAGGCTATCAAAGAGTCTGGGCTGAAGTTAAATAAAGAAAAATGCCATTTTAGGAAAACTGAATTTGTGCTATTGAACAGATGAAAAGTCCTTCTGATATACATGAGCTAAGACAAATATTGGGTCTTGTAAATTATGTGGGCAAGTTTCTGCCAGATTTATCCACAGTTCTACACCCTATCACAGAGTTGCTAAAGAAAGACGTTGCCTGGGTCTGGGGACCTTCACAAGAAAAATCCTTTATGCAGGCCAAGTCCCTGCTGGGGTCTGCCCCAGTGCTGGGGTTCTATGACCCTTCCAAAAAGACTGTGGTTAGTGCTGATGCAAGCAGTTATGGGTTGGGGTCTGCTCTCCTGCAGTTAAATTAAAATAAACTACAGCCCATCGCCTACTGTTCCCACACACTGACGGCTGCTGAGTCAAAATACGCTCAAATTGAGAAAGAGTACCTGGCTGCGGTTTGGGCCTGTGAGCGCTTTCAGCGTTAACTTGTAGGTTTGGAGAAATTTAGTCTAGAGACTGATCATAAACCGCTCATCCCTCTAATCAACTCCTACGATATCGACAAAACACCCTTAAGATGCCAGAGACTTTTAATGAAACTACACAGGTTCAATGTTCAGGCAGTGCATGTGCCGGGGAAGCAACTGGTTGTGACAGATACACTATCCAGGCTTCCGCTGGCTGCTGCTGAAGAGTCTTCAACCGAATCGGATGTGAAAGTGTATGTTGATTCGGTTCTGGCCTCAAATTCCATTTCTTCAAGAAGAAATAAAGAAAGAGACATATTTGGACACAGATCTGCAAGAGGTTATAAAGAACATAAAAGAAGGCTGGCCTGAGAGCCGGGCAGCCTGGTTGTCTTTAAGTTCTTACCAGTCAGAGAGGTCGCAGCTCACGGAGCTGGAGGGGTTGGTGCTGTTCCAAGACCGCATTGTTATTCCTGTCAGCATGAGGAAGGAGATGTTAAACAGGATTCACGATGGCCAGTTAGGTATTACGAAGTGCAGAGAAAGGGCAGCTACAGCTGTGTGGTGGCCTGGGATCAGCTCCGACATTGCAAATCACTAAATATGCCTTTTCCCGGGAACGCCGGCCTACTCAGAGAAGGGAGCCCTTGATTTCTACTCCGCTGCCTGCAGGGCCGTGGCAGAAAATAGCTGCTGATTTGTGTGAACTGCATGGGAAAAAGTTCCTTGTTGGGATCGACTACTATTCCAGGTATTTGGAAATTGCACCTTTGATTGATATCACAAGTCAAGCCGTTATCATTCGTTTGAAGAGCTTGTTCGCCCGGTGGGGCATTCCAATGGAGCTGGTGAGTGATAATGGCATGCAGTTCGCTTCTACAGAGCTCAGTGCTTTCAGCAGGGAATATGACTTTGCACATTCCACGTCAAGTCCACATTACCCGCAGGCCAACGGAATGGCTGAAAGGGCAGTTCAAACAACAAAGTTCATTTTAAAGCAATCTGAGCCGTACCTAGCCCTCTTGTCCTATAGGGCGACGCCCATCCAAGCCACCGGGTTTAGCCCAGCACAGCTGATGCTAGGACGCCAGATTCGCACCACCTTACCCTCAGTGGGTGTCTTCAAGCCGACTGGCTCTATTCCTCGGGACGAAGTCCTTAGGAGGGATGAAGAGGCCAAAAAGGGCTATCGTTTCTTCTACGACATGAGACATTCTGTCAGGCCCTTACAGGAACTAAATACGGGGCAAAGTGTCAGAATTAAACTGGATGATGAGAAGAAATGGAGGACGCCTGCTACGGTAATTGGACGCTCTCCAGAACCAAGGTCTTATGTTGTCCTTACTGATGGAGGGACGGTTACACGCCGTAACCGAAAACATCTTCAGCCTGTACCTGAGAGTTTGGAACTGGATGCCTCAGTACCACCACCGGTGGGATCCCCTGTTCTAAAAGGGGTGCCTTCCCCTCAGCAAGATCACAGTGGGAATATGTATTTGCCTCCAGCGGACTCTTATTCACCTTATTCTGTATCAGAGGATAGTTCATGCAAAGTTACATCAAGCGGAAGGGTGGTGAAACTTCCGGCCCGATATCGGGACTAACTTTAGCTAGAACAGTGACCGGAAGTATGGGCAGAATAATCCCATGGTCACTGTGGTCTAGGGTAGTCTACCCCGATGTTCAATACAGGATGTAATTTATGTTGTTCATTTTTCCTGTAACCTATTTGTTATATACTGTTCAAAAATGTTGTTGTATACTCTGTTTGTATGCCATGTAATTTGTTATATTCAAGTATATGCTTCGCCCTTTGAAAAGGGGGAAGATGTGATGAGAGCAGGATATGATGTCACTGTTTGTTGGGGGGGCTTAGGTCCGGTTGTCTTTGTTGCAGTTAGTTAGTGAAATCAACCTGACTAGATGTATGTTTCTATGCTCTGTAATAAAATAGAGTTGTACCATCATTGCTGTGTCCTGCATATGTCCTGCATCTCATGACATGACTAATACTCTACTCTCCAGTTTTACCTGTTGAAGACATATGTAGGCTGCTAAAGTAAAGGAGGGCTTTCAGCTACTCTGCAGGTTCATGTGCTGCTTTAATTTTAACGTTGCTCACAACACTGCTACAGCGGATGCTGGCTTCTTATGTCATGTGATGTCACTGTTTGAGGCTGTGCATAATGAGTGATTAACATTGTGCCGAGCATTGTAGATGAAGAATACTACATGCAGTTTGCTTCTGCTCCTCTTCCACTGTATTTTTTTTTTTTAATTTGCAAAAAATGACATTAATGCCAGAGCTTAAGATTCCAATCAAATGCTAAAAAGCATGGACATTTCAAACAAACTCCCCCCTTGGGAGCTTGCATGACATCACTGATGACATCATCAATGTACTGTCAATAGCATGGTTGCAATACCCAAAGTCCTGATTGCTCGTTAACTTTTATCTTGTAATATGCATGCAAATCTGGCCATGCTAATTTAGAGTGCCACTTTTAATCTAGACCATACTCTCTGTCTCACATGCAATTAGCTCCTCTTTCCCTGCTGTACCTCACATCATCTCATTCTATCCCATTGTCCTTACAAAAAGCATCTTCCTATTTCATCACCCTCTACTTCATACTTGCAAACCCTCTCTTTTACACCACTGCTCAAACTCTTGGCTTCCATTAATCCCACACACCAACATCTTATTCTCAATGTCCTTTCTTAGTCCGGTTCTCTTTGACCCTCTATTTGTCTCTTACCCATTGCCTCCTCTTTACCTTCATACTTCTCTCACCCTCACACAAAGCCTCTTCCTTATCCCCTGTCACCTTTGTTTCAAACAATGTATGGTCCTCACTTTAACAACCTCTTCTTACCCACACCCTTTACCTCACACATCAGCCCCTTATACAGTCACCTTCTCATACTCTGTCCCCCACGCAACAGCCCTTGCACAGCCTGAAAACATTTGTCATATCATTAATCACATCACTTGTGACCGCTTATAACGCTACAAAAGGTATCTGTCTTAAAAAGTTTGTGTGTAAAATCACAAACAACAAATCAATAAAGAAAACAAAACAAAAATATTAGCAATTAACCACTTCCCGCTGTTAGGACGTTCCATGCCATCCTAACTGTGCTGGGCTTTAGCACCCTGAAGCCATAGCGGCTTGGTAAATGAGATTGTGGGCTGGAGGGCATGTCTAGCATCATAGGCAGACCCTATCCCATTCATTGAAATCACACAATCACATGAACAATTGCGTGATTTCAAGTTTTACTTATTTTTTTATGTTGGAACTTTGTTCCGATGTAGACAAATAAGCCCGGTCAGGAAGGGGTTAAACATTGTTCAAACTTCCAATAAATTACCACAATCAGTCCCTATAGAACTTTTTTTTTAGAATTGGTGAATAGAGATATCAATATAATTATAATACTCAAATAAGAGGGTACAAAGATCATTGCAATATCTTAGATATGGTTTGAAAGAAGATGTTTTGTATACAAATGATTATGACTTTATAGACATCAAATTTCCAAAGATTTCAATGTTTTTATATTTTGGCCAAGATTTTCAAAAGTTTGGAGAATCCACCAGGGAGACCTATCTATTCTGGGGCTGGTTCTCGATAAAGTAGTCTATCAATTAAATTTTTACAAACTAAAGCTTATTTGAAAGATGTGCTAAAATGTTATTTGAAATCTCGAAAAATAAAGTTGGAATGAGGAATGATGGTTATAAAAGCAGATTCTATATCTTTGTTTACTAATATAAAAAAATTAAACAATTGAATGCAGGGAATATATGTTATATAATGATAGTAATCTATCACATAAACAAAGGAATTTGATCATTTTAAGTATGAAGTTATTATTATAATCTAATGTTTTTAGTATAATTTATTTTATCTTCAATTTGTGGTACAGCAATGGGCACTAAGTTTTGCACTTTGCCAATCTATATATGGCAGCCTGGGAATACAAATATGTCTTAAACTTACGTGGATGAAGTCTGAACCAAGTAGCTCATTATAGATATATCAATGATATATTTTTTATTTGGGAAGGTAAAAAAGAAGACCTGATTACTTATATGAATTATCTTAAAGGAACATGAAACCCATTTTTTTTTTATTTCATGATTCAGATAGAGTAACAATTTTCAGATTTACTTCTATTATCAAATTTGCTTCATTCTCTTGGTATCCTTTGTTGAAAAAGCAGCAATGTATTACTAGGAGCTAGTTAACACATTGGGTGAGCCAATAACACGAGGCATATATGTGCAGTCACCAATCAACAGCTCCTGAGCCTACCTAGGTATCCTTTTCAACAAAGGATACCAATAGAACCATGCAAATTAGATAATAGAAGTAATAATAGAAGTAAATTTGGAAGTTGTTTAAAATCACAAGCTCTATTTGAATCATAGAAGAAAAATTTGGGTTTTATATCTCTTTTACTCTGACTGTCATATTAAAGGGACACTGAACCCCAAAAAAATTATTTCGTGATAGAGCATGCAATTTTAAACAACTTTCTAATTTACTCCTATTATCAATTTTTCTTTGTTCTCTTGCTATCTTTATTTGAAAAAGAAGGCATCTAAGTTATTTTTTTGGTTCAGAACCATGGAAAGCACTTGTTTATTGGTAGGTGAATTTACCCACCAATCAGCAAGAACAACACTGGGCCGGCATCTAAACTTACGTTCTTGCATTTCAAATAAAGATACCAAGAGAATGAAAAGAAATTGATAATAGGAGTAAATTAGAAAGTTGCTTAAAATTGCATGCTCTATCTGAATCACGATATAAAAAAATTGGGTTCAGTGTCCCTTTAAGTTAACTTGGGAGTGTAGCCAAAAGTAGTTAACATTTTTAAATTGAATTGTGTGAGGAAGGTAAATAAAAGGCAAACGTAAATTTTAATAGTACATAGAGACCAACAGCTGCTAATTCAACAATTGTCTTAAAAATATTCCAAAAGAACATATTAGTAGATTATGGAGAAATTGTACAGAACAAAATGATTTATTTTTTTTAGAAAGGAGTCAATTAGAAGATAATGATAGGAATACATTTCTGACAAACCAAAATGGCAAAACATCTGTGAAAAAATGTATTGGAAATAATGAGATAGGCCCCATTGTTTTAGATTATTGTGTGAAAAATAAACAGGTTACAGAGATAATTTGTAAACATGGAAACATTTTAAAGAGGGACACAGGTCTATTAGAGATTATACAAGACCAACTAAAAAAGCGCCTAATATAAAAGACAAGTTGTTTTGGAAATAAAAGTAGAATAAGACACAGTGAATTAACACGTTTTGTATAATGCGGGATGTGTTTGGGATGTATGTTTTTTTAGCAAAGGTGTCAAAATGACTAAAATCTTTTGTTCTTGTAAATTATATATAAATTTGAAATTACACAGGGCAAGATTACAAGTCGCGCTGCAATTTATTTTTTTTTTGCAGTTGCGAAAACAGTGGCACATTATGTTTTTTTCGCATTTGAGGTTGCGCAGGTATTACAAGTTGCAAAAAAAAATATTTTGCACGCGTGTTAACCCGAGTAATCCAAAAAGCCAAATCGCGTTCACGTTTCCCGATAGAAGTCAATGGAGAAGACAAATATAAAAAAAACAAAAACAAATCTGTTGCGCAAAGCCCATGACCTATTCTCCTCAATAAGTGTACATGAAAATACGGATATGTTCTATTTATTTGTAAATAAATACTTCTCTATATATGTGATTATTTTTGGGGACAGATATATCTATTTCTAGCGAGATATGTATATGATTATATACACAGTATATATATATATATATATATATATATATATATAAAGAGTGCAATAGGTCCAGCACAAGTAACAGTTCAGAGTTAGTTAGCAAAGTGCACGGTAGCCAGAGGGTCTTGCTCACCTCTCATATGTAAATCCAAAAGGAAAAAAGTGAATGGCTGCAGCACTGTTTCTTTAATGATGATTACCAAAAGGAACTTAAAGAAATTAAAAGACAAAAGTTCACAAGAGACGAAGAAGATTACCAGCAAGATCGTGTATACAGGTGGTCACATGATAGTCGCGGCCGTGACGTCATGTGGAAGCGACAAGGCAGAGGCGGAGGTGCATGGAGAGGAGCGAGACACGCTCCGAAAACAATGGGCAACTCACCTTCCAGTTCCTCTGAAGATTTTTTCAGCTCCGGTACAGAAAACGATACCGGAGGGGAGGAAAGAAACACCGGTCCCAGTGGAGACACCCGCTCCCAGCGGAGCAGCGTGAGGAGCAAACAGCCGCAAAGGGGAAAGAAAAAAGTGACTCACTAAATTCAAGGTACCAACAAAACCTCCCTGATCAAAATCCCTTTGAACTGTCTATATACACTCCGGCTGGACTGATCCAACAGGAGAATGGTAATCCTAATATGCCTAATGAAGTTCATAATAGTAATATTGTTGTGAACATTTCTAAATATGTTTTATCTAAAGATGAATATTCTGTGTTAGGCAAGGGGTTATCATTCTGTCCTACAAGTCATGTAAATGAATTTACTGTTGAAAAAGATTTATATAGATTCTTTCGCACTTTAAAATTAAAGGCACACTTTGGCAATGAAAATGATGGTATGGTTTGTGATACATCTATTGATAGTGATAATGCCATGTTTAATCTAAAGTCTTTAAAACTTAAGAATAAGACTACCTTTGTCCCCAGTTCAACTAACCCAGGTGTTGAAACATTTATTAAGTTTGTTCAAAATGATGTGAAGAATTTACTATCACAGAAAAAGTTTAAACAAAAAGGTAATATTTCTTATGGAGAAAGGCAGGCATTAAAAAATCTTGCAAAAAATAAAAACATCACCATTAAAAATGCAGATAAGGGTGGGGCGGTTGTTGTATTAGATACTGAGTTTTATGTACAAGAAATTTTAGGCCAGTTATCTGATGGTGGCATCTACCAGATCTTAGAGGGAGACCCTTTATTGGATATTAAGAAGGAAATTAAAACAACAGTAGACACAGCTCTAAAAAATAATATAATTTCAAAAGATCTTGCAAAATTCCTCATAAAAACTGATCCTATTACTCCTGTGTTTTATACACTACCTAAACTTCATAAAAATTACAATGCCCCCCCTGGCAGACCTATCGTCGCCAGTACAGATTCTGTATTTTCACATATCGCAATTTTTATAGATAAGATTCTCAATCCTATTGCATCCAAACAAACCTCTTTTCTTAAAGATACAGGTGATTTGTTGAAAAAACTTTCTAATATTTCGGATGTGGATAATGATATCCTTTTCTCATTAGATGTTGTGAGCCTTTACACATGTATCCCCCATGAAGCAGGCATTCAGGCTACCCTTGAATCTATTAAACAAGAAAATAACTTCTCTTTGCAACAAAGTAATTTCATTGAGGATTTACTCAATATATTGTTATATCTCAATTATTTTCTTTTTCAGGACACATTCTATTTACAAAAACGTGGAACCGCGATGGGTTCGAATATGGCCCCTTCATACGCCAACATCTTTGTTAGCCAATTTGAGGAGAAAAATGTTTATACCAATCAAGACTTTAAAACTAAATGTAGGCTATGGCTTCGCTATATAGATGATGTCTTTGGCGTATGGAGGGGCCCTATTTCATCCTTAATAGACTTTGTTGATGAGCTTAATAAGTGCACTGATAGTTTGAGATTTACTTTAAATTTTTCTGACACCTCTATAAATTACCTTGACACGATCATATACAAAAAAGATTCAGTCCTTAAAACAGATCTTTATGTTAAGCCAACTGATCGTAATACATTACTACAATGTAACAGTTACCACCCTAAGAGAGTTTTTTCTTCCATTCCAAAAAGCCAATTCATAAGAACTATTAGAAATGTACAGGACAAGGATATGCAAGAAATTAGACTTGAGGAAATGGCTAACAAATTTAAAGAGAGAGGATATCCCCCATCTATGATCACTAGATGTAAAAATGAAGCTCTATATGAGAAAAGTGTTAAACCAAAGAAGAACAATAAACGTATATTTTTTTCTTCAGAATTTAATACACATAGTGATCATATTGCTAATATCATTAAAAAACACTGGTATCTTTTGGGTAAGTTTAACCCTCATATATCTGAATTTCAAGCCCCCCCTATACACTCATACAGACGAGTTAAAAATATTAGGGATACCTTAGTTAAGGCTGACATTGGCAGTACAAACACCAGTAGGATTACCTATCTTACTACCCCCAAAAAGGGCTCATACCCCTGTCTCCATTGTGCACAATGTAATGCTATGATAAAAGGTAAACACATAGCACAAACCAATGACCGAAAAATTCGGGAAATTAATGGGTACTATACCTGTGACACAGACTTTGTAGTCTACCTATTAAAATGTCCGTGTGGGAGGGGCTATGTAGGGGAAACTACACGCCCCATTAGAGATAGGATTAGTGGGCATAAATCTTCAATTAGATGCCAAGATAAAACCCTTCCAGTTTCTTCTCATTTTCTTGAAATGGGACACACTGTCAGCCAACTCAGGTACCAAATAATAGATCATATCCCTAAACTTAGGAGAGGAGGGAATAGGGAACTTGAACTCAAAAAGAGAGAGGTATGGTGGATTCAACAACTAAAAACTCTACATCCAGTAGGTCTGAATAGAGATTATGATCTCCATTTGTTTTTATAAATTTTATCTTTCTTCATATATATATATGCATTTTTAATTTTGGATGTCATGATTAAACTTTGCATCACTGCTCATGTGTTTAACTTTACCTATGTATTTAACATTTTTGTTTAGACTTAAAAAATTTTTTTCTGTTTTTCTACATGTGTAATTCATGAATTGGCCCAATAGATGGTAGTAGTAATTTCTATCAATGGTCAAAAAAAGTTCAGCCAATATGGAGTTAATATGTTTGTAATTAAGCCATCTGGCCTATTTAAAGCTGTGCTGCAGAGCAATCCATAGCATGATTAAGGGTCTGCGTTACCCGAAACGTTGCTGTCTGTTCATTTTGTCACCTTAATAAAGGTTTTTTCACTTTTAAAGAAACAGTGCGGGAGCCATTCACTTTTTTCCTTTTGGATTTATATATATATATATATATATATATATATATATATATATATATATATATATATATATATGTCTAGATATCTCAAAATCTATATGCAAATATTTAAATCAAGGAAAAATAGTTAAAAACACAACTCTGTAACTGTGACTTGTATAAAATACTTCAATGTTGCTGATTTTAGGTTGTTTATCACATATGAGGAGGAGGGGAAAAATCAACGATATTAGGTAAATGTAAGAGCCTCTAATTAGGAACTGTGTCCTGTATTGCCCTATATTAGGGTAGATAAGCCACTTTTTTTACACTAAATATACTATATATCCCTTCCCCATCCTTCCCACAACATGCCCCAAATGTTACAACAAATATTACAACAACAAATAAAAATATCAATTAGTAGATAGTCTGAAATTAACAGAGTGCAGTTAAAATAAACACCAAGCCCCTGACGCGGTTGCGTTTCACTTATACGCTTCCTCAGAGGGTACGTCGTTAGGGATACGTCGTTAGGGGTTTAAAGCGTCTGGTGCGATTCTGATCGCTTCCAGCCGCTTTCAAGGTATTTTCATGATGCCTCGATATTGAGGCATCACTGCAATACCTTTTTTGGCACACTGATGCAGAGAGGGCCACTCTGTGGCCCTCTCTGCATCGGCCAGCAATGGTGCCGATCGTTGGTGGGTGGGAGGCCCATCGTTGGAGGGACTTCCGGATAAGGGCGCGGAAGTGATCGGGAGCGCCCAGGGCGTACGTGTGCATGTGTGCGCACGCGCGCTCCATTTAGTCCAGTAAGGGTGGAGGTAGAGGGAGGGAGGTGGAGGGAGGAAGAGGGTGGGAAATAAATTCTAAAGGGATCTGGGAGGGTAGGGGGTTTGGGGCAGCTACACTACAGAAAATTAAGGGTTTCAACAACGGCAATTCGTTTTGAGCAAACTGGGTACTGGCAGACAGCTGCCAGTACCCAAGATGGTGGAGAATAGGTAGAGGGGGGAGGGTTAGAGAGCTGTATCAGGGGGGATCATGGAGGTTGGGGGCTAAGGGGGATCCATCACTGCTGAATTAAATATATATAAAAAAAATAATAAAAAAATTCCTTTTATTTTAGTACTGGCAAACTTTCTGCCAGTACTTAAGATGGCGGAGACAATTGTGAGGTGGGGGAGGGAAGAGAGCTGTTTGACGGAGTC
This sequence comes from Bombina bombina, assembly GCF_027579735.1. Taxonomy (NCBI): domain Eukaryota; kingdom Metazoa; phylum Chordata; class Amphibia; order Anura; family Bombinatoridae; genus Bombina; species Bombina bombina. The sequence goes on from NC_069503.1 coordinate 541,889,048, forward strand.
AGGGAGGGATCGGGGGTGGGATGTGTCAGGTGGTAGGCTGATCTCTACACGAAAGCTAAAATTTACCCTATAAGCTACCTAATTAACCCCTTCACTGCTGGGCATAATACAAGTGTGATCCGCAGCGACATTTAGCTACCTTCTAATTATCAAAAAGCAACGCCAAAGCCATATATGTCTGCTATTTCTGAACAAAGGGGATCCCAGAGAAGCATTTACAACCATTTGTGCCATAATTGCACAAGCTAATTGTAAATAATTTCAGTAAGAAACCTAAAGTTTGTGAAAAAGTTAACACTTTTTCTCCTGTTAAGTGTGGTCAGTCCACGGGTCATCATTACTTCTGGGATATTATCTCCTCCCCTACAGGAAGTGCAAGAGGATTCACCCAGCAGAGCTGCTATATAGCTCCTCCCCCCTACGTCACCTCCAGTCATTCTCTTGCACCCAACGAATAGATAGGATGTGTGAGAGGACTGTGGTGATTTAATTAGTTTATTACCTTCAATCAAAAGTTTGTTATTTTATAATAGCACCGGAGTGTGTTATTCATTCTCTGGTAGAATTTGAAGAAGAATCTACCTGAGTTTTTTTCTATGATTTTAGCCGGAGTAGTTAAGGTCATATTGCTGTTTCTCGGCCATCTGAGGAGAGGTAAACTTCAGATCAGGGGACAGCGGGCAGATTAATCTGCAAAGAGGTATGTAGCAGTTTGTTATTTTCTGACATGGAATTGATGAGAAAATCCTGCCATACCGTTATACTGTAAACTCAGCCTTAAATGCAGTAGATGTAGCTGGTATCAGGCTGTCATGTATGTATATTTTACACTTCAGTATTCTGGGGAATGGTACTTCACTGGATTTATACTGTATGCATAGACTTAACCTAATTTGCAGGGACTTGCAATAGGTTTTAAATAACAATTAATTTACTGAGGTTAAACGTTTTTTTGCTGGCATGTAAAAACGTTTATTTCTCTGAGGTACTGGGTGAAAAAATGTTTTGGGCACTATTTTTTCCACTTGGCAATAGTTTTGTTTAAATTAAAGCAGTTCACTGATCTCTCTCACTGTTATGTGTGAGGGGGAGGGGCCATTTTTGGCGCTTTTACTACGCATCAAAAAACTCAGTCAGAGGTTCATTTTCTTCCTGCATGATCCGGTTCATCTCTACAGAACTCAGGGATCTCCAAAGCCTTTTTTGAGGGAGGTAATCATCACAGCAGAGCTGTGAAGATTGTAGTTGACTGTGATAAAAAACGTTTATTTGTGTATTTTTTCTGCTGCCAGGGTTAGTTATCCTTTGCTAATGGGAACAATCCTTTGCTAAAATTGTATATTTCTTACAAAGATTTGATGCTATAACTTAATTATTTTCAACTTTCATAATTTTTTCTGTGCTTCTTATAGGCACAGTTCGTTTTCATATTATTGTAAATTACTTGAAAAAGCATTTCCAAGTTGCTAGTTAATTGCTAGTGTGTTAAACATGTCTGATTCAGAGGAAGATACATGTGCTATATGTGCTAATGCCAAAGTGGAGCCCAATAGAAATTTATGTACTAACTGTATTGATGCTACTTTAAATAAAAGTCAATCTGTACAAATTGAACATATTTCACCAGACAACGAGGGGAGAGTTATGCCGACTAACTCGCCTCACGTGTCAGTACCTGCATCTCCCGCTCGGGAGGTGCGTGATATTGTAGCGCCGAGTACATCTGGGCGGCCATTTCAAATCACATTACAGGATATGGCTACTGTTATGACTGAAGTTTTGGCTAAATTACCAGAACTTAGAGGCAAGCGTGATCACTCTGGGGTGAGAACAGAGTGCGCTGATAATATTAGGGCCATGTCAGACACTGCGTCACAGGCGGCAGAACATGAGGAACTTCATTCTGTGGGTGACGGTTCTGATCCAAACAGACTGGATTCAGATATTTCAAATTTTAAATTTAAGCTGGAAAACCTCCGTGTATTACTAGGGGAGGTGTTAGCTGCTCTGAATGATTGTAACACAGTTGCAATACCAGAGAAAATGTGTAGGTTGGATAAATATTTTGCGGTACCGGCGAGTACTGATGTTTTTCCTATACCTAAGAGACTTACTGAAATTGTTACTAAGGAGTGGGATAGGCCCGGTGTGCCGTTCTCACCTCCTCCGATATTTAGAAAAATGTTTCCAATAGACGCCACCACACGGGACTTATGGCAAACGGTCCCTAAGGTGGAGGGAGCAGTTTCTACTTTAGCTAAGCGTACCACTATCCCGGTGGAGGATAGCTGTGCCTTTTCAGATCCAATGGATAAAAAATTAGAGGGTTACCTTAAGAAAATGTTTGTTCAACAAGGTTTTATATTGCAACCTCTTGCATGTATTGCGCCTGTCACGGCTGCAGCAGCATTTTGGTTTGAGTCTCTGGAAGAGACACTTGAATCATCTACACTAGATGAGATTACACTCAAACTTAGAACCCTTAAGTTAGCTAACTCATTTATTTCAGATGCCGTAGTACATTTAACTAAACTTACGGCTAAGAATTCCGGATTTGCCATTCAGGCACGCAGAGCGCTGTGGCTAAAATCCTGGTCAGCTGATGTTACTTCTAAATCTAAATTGCTTAATATACCTTTCAAAGGGCAGACCTTATTCGGGCCCGGTTTGAAGGAGATTATCGCTGACATTACAGGAGGTAAAGGCCATGCCCTGCCTCAGGACAAAGCCAAACCTAGGGCTAGACAGTCTAATTTTCGTTCCTTTCGTAATTTTAAAGCAGGAACAGCATCAACTTCCTCTGCTCCAAAACAGGAAGGAGCTGTTGCTCGCTACAGACAAGGCTGGAAACCTAACCAGTCCTGGAACAAGGGCAAGCAGGCCAGGAAACCTGCTGCTGCCCCTAAGACAGCATGAATCGAGGGCCCCCGATCCGGGACCGGATCTAGTAGGGGGCAGACTTTCTCTCTTCGCCCAGGCTTGGGCAAGAGATGTTCAGGATCCCTGGGCGTTAGAGATCATATCTCAGGGATACCTTCTGGACTTCAAATCCTCTCCCCCAAGAGGGAGATTTCATCTGTCAAGGTTGTCAACAAACCAAATAAAGAAAGAAGCGTTCCTACGCTGCGTACAAGATCTTTTATTAATGGGAGTGATCCATCCAGTTCCGCGGTCGGAACAAGGACAAGGGTTTTACTCAAATCTGTTTGTAGTTCCCAAAAAAGAGGGAACTTTCAGGCCAATCTTGGATTTAAAGATCCTAAACAAATTCCTAAGAGTTCCATCGTTCAAGATGGAAACGATTCGAACAATTTTGCCCATGATCCAAGAGGGTCAGTACATGACCACAGTGGATTTAAAGGATGCTTACCTTCACATACCGATTCACAGAAATCATTACCGGTATCTAAGGTTTGCCTTTCTAGACAGGCATTACCAGTTTGTAGCTCTTCCATTCGGATTGGCTACAGCTCCAAGAATCTTCACAAAGGTTCTGGGTACTCTTCTGGCGGTACTAAGACCGCGAGGAATTTCGGTAGCTCCGTACCTAGACGACATTCTGATACAAGCTTCAAGCTTTCAAACTGCCAAGTCTCATACAGAGTTAGTACTGGCATTTCTAAGGTCGCATGGATGGAAGGTGAACGAAAAGAAGAGTTCTCTCTTTCCACTCACAAGAGTTCCCTTCTTGGGGACTCTGATAGATTCTGTAGAAATGAAGATTTACCTGACAGAAGACAGGTTAACAAAGCTTCAAAATGCATGCCGGGTCCTTCATTCCATTCAACACCCGTCAGTAGCTCAATGCATGGAGGTGATCGGCTTAATGGTAGCGGCAATGGACATAGTACCTTTTGCACGCCTACATCTCAGACCGCTGCAATTGTGCATGCTAAGTCAGTGGAATGGGGATTACTCAGATTTGTCCCCCACTCTGAATCTGAATCAAGAGACCAGAAATTCTCTTCTATGGTGGCTTTATCGGCCACACCTGTCCAGGGGAATGCCATTCAGCAGGCCAGACTGGACAATTGTAACAACAGACGCCAGCCTTCTAGGTTGGGGTGCTGTCTGGAATTCTCTGAAGGCTCAGGGTCTATGGAATCAGGAGGAGAGTCTCCTTCCAATAAACATTCTGGAATTGAGAGCAGTTCTCAATGCCCTTCTGGCTTGGCCCCAGTTAACAACTCGGGGGTTCATCAGGTTTCAGTCGGACAACATCACGACTGTAGCTTACATCAACCATCAGGGAGGGACAAGAAGCTCCCTAGCAATGATGGAAGTATCAAAGATAATTCGCTGGGCAGAGTCTCACTCTTGCCACCTGTCTGCAATCCACATCCCGGGAGTGGAGAACTGGGAGGCGGATTTCTTAAGTCGTCAGACTCTTCATCCGGGGGAGTGGGAACTTCATCCGGAGGTCTTTGCCCAGATACTTCGACGTTGGGGCAAACCAGAGATAGATCTCATGGCGTCTCGTCAGAACGCCAAGCTTCCTCGCTACGGGTCCAGATCCAGGGATCCGGGAGCGGTTCTGATAGATGCTTTGACAGCACCTTGGACCTTCGGGATGGCTTATGTGTTTCCACCCTTCCCGATGCTTCCTCGATTGATTGCCAGAATCAAACAGGAGAGAGCATCAGTGATTCTAATAGCACCTGCATGGCCACGCAGAACTTGGTATGCAGATCTAGTGGACATGTCATCCTGTCCGCCTTGGTCTCTACCTCTGAAACAGGACCTTCTGATCCAGGGTCCATTCAAACATCAAAATCTAACTTCTCTGAAGCTGACTGCTTGGAAATTGAACGCTTGATTTTATCAAAACGTGGTTTTTCTGAGCCAGTTATTGATACCTTAATACAGGCTAGGAAGCCTGTTACCAGAAGGATTTACCATAAAATATGGCGTAAATACTTATATTGGTGCGAATCCAAGAGTTACTCATGGAGTAAGGTTAGGATTCCAAGGATATTGTTTTTTCTACAAGAAGGTTTAGAAAAGGGGTTATCTGCTAGTTCTTTAAAGGGACAGATTTCAGCTCTGTCCATTCTTTTACACAAACGTCTGTCAGAAGTTCCGGACGTTCAAGCTTTTTGTCAGGCTTTAGCTAGGATCAAGCCTGTGTTTAAAACTGTTGCTCCGCCATGGAGTTTGAACTTAGTTCTTAATGTTTTACAGGGTGTTCCGTTTGAACCCCTTCATTCCATTGATATCAAGTTGTTATCTTGGAAAGTTCTGTTTTTAATGGCTATTTCCTCGGCTCGAAGAGTTTCTGAGTTATCTGCCTTACATTGTGATTCTCCTTATCTGATTTTTCATTCAGACAAGGTAGTTCTGCGTACTAAACCTGGGTTCCTACCTAAGGTGGTCACTAACAGGAATATCAATCAAGAGATTGTTGTTCCATCTTTGTGTCCTAATCCTTCCTCGAAGAAGGAACGTCTGCTACACAATCTAGATGTAGTCCGTGCCCTGAAATTTTATCTACAGGCAACTAAGGATTTTCGTCAAACGTCTTCCCTGTTTGTCGTTTATTCTGGTCAGAGGAGAGGTCAAAAAGCTTCGGCTACCTCTCTCTCTTTTTGGCTTCGTAGCATAATACGATTAGTCTATGAGACTGCTGGACAGCAGCCTCCTGAAAGAATTACAGCTCATTCTACTAGAGCTGTGGCTTCCACTTGGGCCTTTAAGAATGAGGCTTCTGTTGAACAGATTTGCAAGGCTGCAACTTGGTCTTCTCTTCATACTTTTTCCAAATTTTACAAATTTGACACTTTTGCTTCTTCGGAGGCTGTTTTTGGGAGAAAGGTTCTTCAGGCAGTGGTTCCCTCCGTATAAAGAGCCTGCCTGTCCCTCCCGTCATCCGTGTACTTTTGCTTTGGTATTGGTATCCCAGAAGTAATGATGACCCGTGGACTGACCACACTTAACAGGAGAAAACAAAATTTATGCTTACCTGATAAATTCATTTCTCCTGTAGTGTGGTCAGTCCACGGCCCGCCCGGTTTTTTATGGCAGGCTAAAAAATTTTTTGGATTATACTCCAGTCACCACTACACCCTTCGGCTTCTCCTTTCTCGTTGGTCCTTTGGTCGAATGACTGGAGGTGACGTAGGGGGGAGGAGCTATATAGCAGCTCTGCTGGGTGAATCCTCTTGCACTTCCTGTAGGGGAGGAGATAATATCCCAGAAGTAATGATGACCCGTGGACTGACCACACTACAGGAGAAATGAATTTATCAGGTAAGCATAAATTTTGTTTTTTTTATTTGATCGCATTTGGCGGTGAAATGGTGGCATGAAATATACCAAAATGGGCCTAGATCAATACTTTGGGTTGTCTACTACACTACACTAAAGTTAAAATTAACTCTACAAGCTTCCTACAAGCTACTTAATTAACCCCTTCTTTGCTGGGCATAATACAAGTGTGGTGCGCAGTGGCATTTAGCGGCCTTCTAATTACCAAAAAGCAACGCCAAAGCCATATATGTCTGCTATTTCTGAACAAAGGGGATCCCAGAGAAGCATTTACAACTATTTGTGCCATAATTGCAAAAACTGTTTGTAAATAATTTCAGTGAGAAACCTAAAGTTTGTGAAAAAGTTAGCGATTTTATTTCTTTGATCGCATTTGGCGGTGAAATGGTGGCATGAAATATACCAAAATGGGCCTAGATCAATACTTTGGGTTGTCTACTAAAAAAAAAAATATACATGTAAAGGGATATTCAGGGATTCCTGACAGATATCAGTGTTACAACGTAACTATCGCTAATTTTGAAAAAAAAATCATTTGAAAAATGGCCTTGTCCTTAAGGGGTTAAATTAAATTGGGAGCTCATGTTAATAACATTTTAAAAAGAGTTTATGTAAAACATTAATTATCCCAACATTTTTTTAAAATTACAAGTACAGAAGGTACAGAATCATTGGAGAGGGGGTAATATCCCCAAAGTGTTAAGTAAGGTAGAAATTAATTGGATTTTCTTATGGAGGATTCTCATACCTGGAGGACTAAATAAAGATTTTGAGCTACATAATTTTTTAGAAGCATTTTTATAATTTATTTTTGTGCATATTATATATATATATAATAAAAAAACAGGAGTCTTTCGCTGTCTGGGATGCGTAACCTGTAATGGGTTGATTACGGGGTCATCTTTCACGCACCCACACAGACGCCAGATCTATAAACACAGGTACCGCCTTACAAGTACTACGACCTACATTGTGTACTTGTTACACTGCCCCTGTGGTCTGTACTATGTGGGCAATACTTCTGATGATCTGAGAACATGGATGGCGAATCATCGCTCCGCCATCCGGGCTGCTCTCAAACGAGGAGTATCTGAACAGCCGGTAGCACGGCACTTCCTGGATTGTCAACACAGGGTTGCCGATCTGAAATATACCATAATAGATCATATCCCACCCTTAAATAAGGGAGGTGATCGCAACAAACTTTTACTTCAAAGAGAATCCCGCTGGATGTTCAAGCTGGAAACTGTCACACCAAAGGGACTCAATGCATTCCTCGATTGGCAGGTGTTCCTTTAGACACACTAATATGCCCTATTGAGAGCCACTGTCTATTCTGTATATCTCTGTAATTTCTATTATTCATTTTTTCTCATTACTTTATTGTCATTTCCCTTTCTGGTACTTATTCGTTTTCTTATTCTTTTTCTTTCTTATTATTTTTTACCCCATATGTTTCTTTATAATTATTCCTTTTTTGATTCTATACATTTATATATTTCTGTTTGTCTTTGTGACTCTGTTAGTTCTCCCTCTAGTCTCCTGGTTGGTTTCCATGTTACTTGGCACGCTTTGCTCTATAACAGTAGATGCATGGTTTTCCTTCTAAGGCTATTCATTGAATACTATGTTCTACACTATGTGTCTTTTGGTCTATCTTTTCGGTTGTCTCCGGTGATATTCTTTTTCTGCTCTTTCGTGGGTTATGTGTGGGCTCAAACTTTTCGCTTTGCGTAAATAATACAGGGACGATGTTCGCCCTTTCTTATTAATTAATTATTTGTTTGAACTCCCACATACCGGCGATCATATTTTTAGCTGTTTTGCAAATAGGTCACTTATGCACGGTTTCTCCTACTATGTTGTTTTCTCCCCTATTGGTTGGATACTATCACCTCTTTCCGCCTTTGTTGTGCGGTTACTATGGTGACCGTTGGTCTTGTGATAGCTCAGAACTATTATACTTTAATTGTGCCATCGGGTTTTTTGTACCCGTCACAGTCGCTCTGATCTCTTTCAACCTGACGATCACACATATTACGTTTGCTCTGCCGATTATTTTCTTTGTTTGTGTTCTGACAGTTCTGTATGCTATTGCCCGCTCTGATTGGCTTATTTATGTTGACCAATGGATGTGTTTGCTACCCGGTCACTATGGTGACGCTATCACGGCATTTTGTTTGCCGGTTTATAATTATATGACTAGTTGATCAATCCTACTTTGTGTCTGTCACTTACAGCTGACTTGTTTTTAGTACAATGATTTATATGTCACTAGGGTGTTTATTGCTTCGCCGCACTGACACGGCCGACCGCTCCCCCTTGGGGGTGTGTCCAACGTGTAGAGCGTGACTTTGCGGTATGATGGGTATTTAGTCACGGTGGTGGTAAGTGTAACTGTTCATACTTTGCCTGTCTGAGGACGAGCTGTATAAGCTCGAAAACGTTCACATAATAAAGGTGAATATATATAACAAGTCCTTTGGAGTGCGCTTCCTTCTACTTGCACTGGATATTACTTTTGCTGCACCCAAGGCCTTATTGTGGAAGTTAGGAGTGCACTTTGTCTTTATATATATATATATATATATATATATATATATATATATACACACACACACTCACCAGCCGCTTTATTAGGTACACCTTGCTAGTACCAGGCTGGACCATCTTTTGCCTTGAGAACGGCCTTAATTCTTTGTGGCATAGATTAAACAAGATGCTGGAAACATTCCTAAGAGATTTTGGTCCATATTGACATGATAGCATCACGCAGTTGCTGCAGATTTGTCGGCTGCACATCCATGATGCAAATATCTGGTTCCACCACATCCATGATGCGAATCTCCGGTTCCACCACATCCATGATGCAAATCTCCGGTTCCACCACATCCCAAAGGTGCTCTATTGGATTGAGATCTGGTGACTGTGGAGGCCAATGGAGTACAGTGAACTCATTGTCAAGTTCAAGAAACCAGTTTGAGATGATTTAAGCTTTGTGACATGGTGCATTATCCTGCTGGAAGAGGCCATCAGAAGATGGGTACACTGTAGTCATAAAGGGATGGACATGGTCAGCAACAATTTTCAGGTAGGCTGTGGCATTTAAATGATGCTCAATTGGTACTAAGGCATCAAAAGTGTGCCAAGAAAATACCCCTCACACCATTACCCCACCACCAGCCTAAACCGTTAATACAATGCAGGATGGATCCATGCTTTCATGTTTTTTAAGCCAAATTCTGACCCTACCATCTAAATGTCATAGCTGAAATCAATACTCATCAGACCAGGCAACGTTTTTCCAATCTTCTATTGTCCAATTTTGGTGAGCCTGTGCGAATTGTAGCCTCAGTTTTCTGTTATTAGCTGACAGGAGTGGCACCTGGTGTGGTCTTCTGCTGCTGTAGCCCATCTGCTTCAAGGTTTGACGTGTTGTACGTTTAGAGATGGTATTCTGCATACCTTGATTGTAACGCATGGTTATTTGAGTTACTGTTGCCTTTCTATCATCTTGAACCAGTCTGCCCATTATCCTCTGACCTCTGGCATAAACAAGGTATTATTGTCCACACAACTGCTGCTCACTGGATATTTTCTCTTTTTCAGACTATTCTCTGTAAACTCTAGAGATGGTTATGTGTGAAAATCCCAGTAGATCAGCTTTTTTTTTTAAATACTCAGACCAGCCCGACTGGCACCAACAAGCATACCACGTTCAAAGTCACTTAAATACCCTTTCTTACCCATTCTAATGCTCGGTTTGAACTTCAGCAAGTCGTCTACACCATGTCTAGATGCCTAAATGCATTGAGTTGCTGCTATGATTGGCTGATTAGCAATTTGTGTTACCAAGCAATTGAACAGGTGTACCTAATAAAATGGCCGGTGAGTGTATAATATATATATATATATATATATTGCATTTCTCTTGTAAGGTGTATCCAGTCCATGGATCATCCATTACTTGTGGGATATTCTCCTTCCCAACAGGAAGCTGCAAGAGAATCACCCACAGCAGAGCTGTCTATATAGCTCCTCCCCTCACTGCCACCTCCAGTCATTCTCTTGCAGCTCTCGACAAGCATGGAAGCAGTTAGAGAGATGTGATGTAATTTAGTTGTTTTTCTTCAAATCAAAAGCTTGTTATTTTTAAATGGTACCGGAGTTGTACTATTTTGGTCTCAGGCAGAAAATAGAAGAAGAGTCTGCCTGTGGTCCCTAATGATCTTAGCAGGTTGTAACTAAGATCCATTTCTGTTCTCACACATAACTGAAGAGAGAGGTAACTTCAGCTTGGGGAATGGCGTGCAGGGTATCCTGCTATGAGGTATGTGCAGTCTAAATTTTTCTAGAGAAATGTATATGCTAGAAAATGCTGTTGATACCGGATTTATTTAAGGTAAGCCTGATTACAGTGATTTAATAACGACTAGTATCATGCTTACTATTAGAGGTAACACTTATTATTTTTTCAAATTACTTAAATATAAGACGTTTGCTGGGAGTGCTTAAACGTTTTCTATATGCTTTCTGGTGATAAAACTTTATTGGGGCCCAGTTTTTCCACATGGCTGGCTAAAATTTGCCTAGGAATAGTTTTATTAGGCCTCTCACTGTGTAGACAGGAGTGGGAGGGGCCTAATTTCGCGCCTAAATGCGCATTAGCTTTTGCAGACTGAGACATCCAGTTTCCTTGAAAGAGTTCCCTGAATGCTTAGGACCTCTCTGAAGGGTTTTTGTGCTTTCCAAAGTCGTTTGTATGGCAAGGTAGGGCCACAGCAGAGCTGTGGCAGTTTGTTGTGACTGTTAAAAAACGTCTATTTCGTTTTTTTTTATCCGTTTTTTAAACTAAGGGGTTAATCATCCATTTGCAAGTGGGTGCAATGCTCTGTTAGCCTATTATACACACTGTAAAAATTTCGTTTGATTTACTGCTTTTTTTCACTGTTTTTCAAATTATGTCCTTTTTTATTTTTCTTAAAGGCGCAGTACCGTTTTTATTTTTTGCTTGTTAACTTTCTGTAAAGTGTTTTCCAAGCTTGCTGGTCTCATTGCTAGTCTGTTTAAACATGTCTGACATAGAGGAAACCCCTTGTTCATTATGTTTAGAAGCCATGGTGGAACCCCTTCTTAGAATGTGTACCAAATGTACTGATTTCACTTTAAGTTATAAAGACCATATTCTGTCTTTAAAAGATTTATCACCAGAGGAATCTGACAAGGGGGAAGTTATGCCGACTAACTTGCCCCACATGTCAGAGCCTTTGACTCCCGCTCAAGGGACTCACGCTCAAGAGGCGCTAAAGCACATCTAGGGCGCCCATGGTGTTTACTTTACAAGACATGGCGGCAGTCATGGATAATACACTGTCAGCAGTATTATCCAGACTACCTGGGTTACGAGGAAAGCGAGACAGCTCTGGGGTTAGAAGAAATACAGAGCACTCTGACGCTTTACTAGCTATGTCTGATACCCCCTCACAATATGCAGAAGCTGAGGAAGGAGAGCTTCTTTCTGTGGGTGATGTGTCTGACTCAGGGAAGATGATTCAACCTGATTCTGACATGGTAACATTCAAATTTAAGCTTGAACACCTCTGCGTGCTACTCAGGGAGGTTTTAGCTACTCTGAATGACTGTGACACCATTGCAGTGCCAGAGAAATTGTGCAGATTGGATAAATACTATGCAGTGCCTGTTTTCTCTGATGTTTTTCCAATACCTAAAAGGTTTTCAGAAATTATTACTAAGGAATGGGATAGACCAAGTGTACCGTTGTCTCCCCCTCCTATTTTTAAGAAATTGTTTCCAATAGATGCCGCCACACGGGACTTATGGCAAACGGTCCCTAAGGTGGAGGGAGCAGTTTCTACCCTAGCTAAGTGTATTACTATCCCCGTCGAGGACAGTTGTGCTTTCTTAGACCCAATGGATAAAAAGTTAGAGGGTTACCTTAAGAAAATGTTTATTCAACAAGGTTTTATTCTACAGCCTCTTGCATGCATTGCCCCAGTCACTGCTGCGGCGGCCTTCTGGTTTGAGTCTCTGGAAGAGGCTTTACAGGTAGAGACCCCATTGGACGATATACTTGACAAGCTTAGAGCACTTAAGCTAGCCAATTCATTTGTTTCTGATGCCATTGTTCATTTGACTAAACTAACGGCTAAGAATTCTGGTTTTGCTATTCAGGCGCGTAGGGCGCTATGGCTTAAATCATGGTCAGCTGAAGTTACTTCAAAGTCTAAGCTTCTTAATATTCCCTTCAAGGGGCAGACCCTATTCGAGCCTGGTTTGAAGGAGATCATTTCTGATATCACGGGAGGAAAAGGTCATGCCCTCCCTCAGGACAGGTCTAATAAATCAAGGGCCAAACAGACTAATTTTCGTGCCTTTCGAAACTTTAAGACGAGCGCGGCATCAACTTCCTCTAATACAAAACAAGAGGGAACTTTTGCCCAATCCAAGTCGGTCTGGAGACCTAACCAGGCTTGGAACAAAGGTAAGCAGGCCAAAAAGCCTGCTGCTGCCTCTAAGACAGCATGAAGTATTGGCCCCCGATCCGGTAACGGATCTAGTAGGGGGCAGACTTTCTCTCTTCGCCCAGGCTTGGGCAAGAGATGTCCAGGATCCCTGGGCGTTGGAAATTGTATCCCAGGGATATCTTCTGGACTTCAAAACTTCCCCTCCAAAAGGGAGATTTCACCTTTCACAGTTATCTGCAAACCAGATAAAAAGAGAGGCATTCTTACATTGTGTTCAAGACCTCCTAGTTATGGGAGTGATCCACCCAGTTCCAAAGGAGGAACAGGGACAAGGTTTCTATTCAAATCTGTTTGTGGTTCCCAAAAAAGAGGGAACCTTCAGACCAATCTTAGATCTCTAGATCCTAAACAAATTTCTCAGGGTCCCATCGTTCAAGATGGAGACCATTCGTACCATCCTACCTATGATCCAGGAGGGTCAATACATGACTACAGTGGATTTAAAGGATGCTTATCTTCACATTCCGATACACAAAGATCATCAACGGTTTCTCAGGTTTGCCTTCCTAGACAGCCATTACCAGTTTGTAGCTCTTCCCTTTGGGTTAGCTACAGCTCCAAGAATCTTTTCGAAGGTTCTGGGGTCACTTCTGGCGGTCCTAAGGCCGCGAGGCATAGCAGTGGCCCCTTATTTAGACGACATTCTGATACAGGCGTCAAATTTCCAAATTGCCAAGTCTCATACGGACATAGTTCTGGCATTTCTGAGGTCGCACGGGTGGAAAGTGAACGAAGAGAAGAGTTCTCTATCCCCTCTCACAAGAGTTTCCTTTCTGGGAACTCTGATAGATTCTGTGGAAATGAGGATTTACCTGACAGAGACCAGGTTATCAAAACTTCTAAATTCTTGCCGTGTCCTTTATTCTACTTCTCGCCCTTCGGTGGCTCAGTGTATGGAAGTAATCGGCTTAATGGTAGCGGCAATTTACATAGTGCCATTTGCCCGCCTACATCTCAGACCGCTGCAACTCTGCATGCTCAGTCAGTGGAATGGGGATTACACAGATTTGTCTCCTCTACTAAATCTGGATCAAGAGACCAGGGATTCTCTTCTCTGGTGGCTATCTCGGGTCCATCTGTCCAAAGGTATGACCTTTCGCAGGCCAGATTGGACAATAGTAACAACAGATGCCAGCCTTCTAGGCTGGGGGGCAGTCTGGAACTCCCTGAAGGCTCAGGGATCGTGGACTCAGGAGGAGACCCTCCTCCCAATAAACATTCTGGAACTAAGAGCGATATTCAATGCTCTTCAAGCTTGGCCTAAGCTAGCGACAATGAGGTTCATCAGATTTCAGTCGGACAACATCACGACTGTGGCTTACATCAACCATCAATGGGGAACAAGGAGTTCCCTAGCGATGTTGGAAGTTTCAAAGATAATTCGTTGGGCAGAGATTCACTCTTGCCACCTATCAGCTATCCATATCCCAGGTGTAGAGAACTGGGAGGCGGATTTTCTAAGTCGTCAGACTTTTCATCCGGGGGAGTGGTTTCATCCGGAGGTGTTTGCACAATTGGTTCAACGTTGGGGCGAACCAGAACTGGATCTCATGGCGTCTCGCCAGAACGCCAAACTTCCTTGTTACGGATCCAGGTCCAGGGATCCCAAGGAAACGCTGATAGATGCTCTAGCAGCGCCTTGGTCCTTCAACCTGGCTTATGTGTTTCCACCGTTTCCTCTGCTCCCTCGTCTGATTGCCAAAATCAAGCAGGAGAGAGCATCAGTGATTTTGATAGCACCTGCGTGGCCGCGCAGGACTTGGTATGCAGATCTGGTGGACATGTCATCCCTTCCACCATGGACTCTGTCTCTGAGACAGGACCTTCTACTTCAGGGTCCTTTCAACCATCCAAATCTAATTTCTCAGAGACTGACTGCCTGGAGATTGAACGCTTGATTTTATCAAAGCGTGGCTTCTCCGAGTCAGTCATTGATACCTTAATTCAGGCACGAAAGCCTGTCAACAGAAAAATCTATCATAACATATGGCGTAAATATCTTTATTGGTGTGAATCCAAGGGTTACTCATGGAGTAAAGTCAGGATTCCCAGGATATTATCTTTTCTCCAAGAAGGATTGGAAAAGGGATTGTCAGCTAGTTCCTTAAAGGGACAGATTTCTGCTCTGTCTATTCTTTTACACAAACGTCTGGCGGATGTTCCAGACGTTCAGGCGTTTTGTCAGGCTTTAGTTAGAATCAAGCCTGTGTTTAAACCAGTTGCTCCGCCATGGAGTTTAAATTTGGTTCTTAAAGTTCTCCAAGGGGTTCCGTTTGAACCTCTTCATTCCATAGATATCAAGCTTTTATCTTGGAAAGTTCTGTTTTTGGTAGCTATTTCCTAGGCTTGTAGAGTTTCCGAGTTATCTGCCTTACAGTGTGATTCCCCTTATCTGATTTTCCATGCAGATAAGGTAGTTTTGCGTACCAAACCTGGGTTTTTACCTAAGGTAGTATCTAATAAGAATATCAATCAGGCATAGGAGTGGCCCCTTATTTAGACGACATTCTGATACAGGCGTCAAATTTCCAAATTGGCAAGTCTCATACGGACATAGTTCTGGCATTTCTGAGGTCGCACGGGTGGAAAGTGAACGAAGAGAAGAGTTCTCTATCCCCTCTCACAAGAGTTTCCTTTCTGGGAACTCTGATAGATTCTGTGGAAATGAGGATTTACCTGACAGAGACCAGGTTATCAAAACTTCTAAATTCTTGCCGTGTCCTTTATTCTACTTCTCGCCCTTCGGTGGCTCAGTGTATGGAAGTAATCGGCTTAATGGTAGCGGCAATGGACATAGTGCCATTTGCCCGCCTACATCTCAGACCGCTGCAACTCTGCATGCTCAGTCAGTGGAATGGGGATTACACAGATTTGTCTCCTCTACTAAATCTGGATCAAGAGACCAGGGATTCTCTTCTCTGGTGGCTATCTCGGGTCCATCTGTCCAAAGGTATGACCTTTCGCAGGCCAGATTGGACAATAGTAACAACAGATGCCAGCCTTCTAGGCTGGGGGGCAGTCTGGAACTCCCTGAAGGCTCAGGGATCGTGGACTCAGGAGGAGACCCTCCTCCCAATAAACATTCTGGAACTAAGAGCGATATTCAATGCTCTTCAAGCTTGGCCTAAGCTAGCGACAATGAGGTTCATCAGATTTCAGTCGGACAACATCACGACTGTGGCTTACATCAACCATCAATGGGGAACAAGGAGTTCCCTAGCGATGTTGGAAGTTTCAAAGATAATTCGTTGGGCAGAGATTCACTCTTGCCACCTATCAGCTATCCATATCCCAGGTGTAGAGAACTGGGAGGCGGATTTTCTAAGTCGTCAGACTTTTCATCCGGGGGAGTGGGAACTCCATCCGGAGGTGTTTGCACAATTGGTTCAACGTTGGGGCGAACCAGAACTGGATCTCATGGCGTCTCGCCAGAACGCCAAACTTCCTTGTTGCGGATCCAGGTCCAGGGATCCCAAGGAAACGCTGATAGATGCTCTAGCAGCGCCTTGGTCCTTCAACCTGGCTTATGTGTTTCCACCGTTTCCTCTGCTCCCTCGTCTGATTGCCAAAATCAAGCAGGAGAGAGCATCAGTGATTTTGATAGCACCTGCGTGGCCGCGCAGGACTTGGTATGCAGATCTGGTGGACATGCCATCCCTTCCACCATGGACTCTGCCTCTGAGACAGGACCTTCTACTTCAGGGTCCTTTCAACCATCCAAATCTAATTTCTCAGAGACTGACTGCCTGGAGATTGAACGCTTGATTTTATCAAAGCGTGGCTTCTCCGAGTCAGTCATTGATACCTTAATTCAGGCACGAAAGCCTGTCAACAGAAAAATCTATCATAACATATGGCGTAAATATCTTTATTGGTGTGAATCCAAGGGTTACTCATGGAGTAAAGTCAGGATTCCCAGGATATTATCTTTTCTCCAAGAAGGATTGGAAAAGGGATTGTCAGCTAGTTCCTTAAAGGGACAGATTTCTGCTCTGTCTATTCTTTTACACAAACGTCTGGCGGATGTTCCAGACGTTCAGGCGTTTTGTCAGGCTTTAGTTAGAATCAAGCCTGTGTTTAAACCAGTTGCTCCGCCATGGAGTTTAAATTTGGTTCTTAAAGTTCTCCAAGGGGTTCCGTTTGAACCTCTTCATTCCATAGATATCAAGCTTTTATCTTGGAAAGTTCTGTTTTTGGTAGCTATTTCCTTGGCTTGTAGAGTTTCCGAGTTATCTGCCTTACAGTGTGATTCCCCTTATCTGATTTTCCATGCAGATAAGGTAGTTTTGCGTACCAAGCCTGGGTTTTTACCTAAGGTAGTATCTAATAAGAATATCAATCAGGAGATTGTTGTTCCGTCATTGTGTCCTAATCCTTCTTCAAAGAAGGAACGTCTATTACACAATTTAGACGTGGTTCATGCTTTAAAGTTTTATTTACAAGCTACTAAAGATTTTCGTCAAACATCTGCTTTGTTTGTTGTCTACTCTGGACAGAGGAGAGGCCAAAAGGCTTCGGCAACTTCTCTTTCGTTTTGGCTAAGAAGTATAATACGCTTAGCTTATGAGACTGCTGGTCAGCAGCCTCCTGAAAGGATTACAGCTCATTCTACTAGAGCTGTGGCTTCCACATGGGCTTTTAAAAATGAGGCTTCTGTTGAACAGATTTGCAAGGCGGCGACTTGGTCTTCGCTTCATACTTTTTCAAAGTTTTATAAATTTGATACTTTTGCTTCTTCGGAGGCTATTTTTGGGAGAAAGGTTTTACAGGCAGTGGTTCCTTCCGTGTAAGTTCCTGCCTTGTCCCTCCCTTCATCCGTGTACTTTAGCTTTGGTATTGGTATCCCACAAGTAATGGATGATCCGTGGACTGGATACACCTTACAAGAGAAAACATAATTTATGCTTACCTGATAAATGTATTTCTCTTGTGGTGTATCCAGTCCACGGCCCGCCCTGTCATTTTAAGGCAGGTATATTTTATTTTTAAACTACAGTCACCACTGCACCCTATGGCTTCTCCTTTCTCTTGCTTGTCTTGGGTCGAATGACTGGAGGTGGCAGTAAGGGGAGGAGCTATATAGACAGCTCTGCTGTGGGTGATCCTCTTGCAGCTTCCTGTTGGGAAGGAGAATATCCCACAAGTAATGGATGATCCGTGGACTGGATACACCACAAGAGAAATAAATTTATCAGGTAAGCATAAATTATGTTATCTCACACCTTTGCAGCACGACGCACCATTAGTCACCTGCCTGGGTGCAATGATGAAGTACAATATCCAAACAAAAGATTGCACTCGCAGGACTTCTTGAACAAGTAATACATATACTTTAATGAAACATTTTTGAGGATCTCGATGCTGACGAAGGGGACGAGATCCTCGAAAACGTTTCATTAAAGTATTACTTGTTCAAGAAGTCCTGCGAGTGCAATCTTTTGTTTGGATATATATATATATATATATATATATATATATATATATTTATTTTTAAGTATTATTTTTTTATTTTTGAATGTTTTATAATCGTAGTTAAAATCTTTATTAACCCTTTCAGTGCTAATGACGGCTCTGAGCCGTCACAGTGTTTCTCACTCTGGTGCTAATGACGGCTCAGAGTCGTCATGAGCACTCTCCCACCTTGAGGGAGATCTGGGGGCTCCTTACTACTCCCACCCCGGCGATCGTGCCTGTAGAGTGACAGGCATCACCGGGGCTTCACGTGATGAGTGGTGACGTCACGTGCAATTACGTGATGACGTCACTGCGCAACTTTATTTATACTTAGCAATGTTAAGTATAGGAGGAGGGGGGCATGCTGCTTAGAAGCCTGTATCTCAGGCATCTAAGCAGCTACAGACCCCCAAGACCCACTGTTGGAAAGGTAATCGCCTAACCTTTCCAACAGTGTAAGTATTGGGAGTCTGTAAAAAAAAAAGTTAAATTTAAAAAAAAATAAAAAAAATAAATAAAAGAAAATATTAGCACCCAGGTGGGAAATGGCTTAGCAGCCAAAGGGTTAAATCATCATTTGTTTTTCTTTGATGGAATCTACAGGTTATCTCAAAATGTTTAGCATAAAATATATGTAATCTGACAACCAATTAACAAGGGTTCAATCCCATGTGAAATGTGGAATATGTGATTATAATCTTAATATTTATTCTGTCTCCTTTCTCTCTCCTCTCTTTCTCTCCCTCCCTTTCTCTCTCTCCCTCCCTTCATATCTCTATCCTCTCTCTCTCTCTCTCTCTATCTCTCTCTCTGTAGAGGTCTACTTAATTTATTTATAAATATTAAAAGTTGTAGTTTATGGTCATTAAAATTACAATAGTTGCATATTGTTACAATAAAGCACTTTTTAATAGGATTACAATTATAAGACTTATCACTTTTAAAATTAAATAATGCGTTTGCATCCAACCTCATTACTTTTATGGTATTATATGTAATTCTCTTTGTAGTTTTGATAAATACATTATAACCTTCTTCTAAAAGTGAATAGACAGGTGGGTGTGTGGATAGATCAGCAACCTGGAGATTCATGGTCATGACTTCAATCCCAGGTGCCATTAAACCTAATACTTTTGAATTTTAAAAGGGAGAAAAGGATTTAACGAACCATTTGCCCGATATATCAAAGACATGCAATTCTGCACTAAAAAAAATGTAACTTTATTTAAAACATTTTCCACATTTAGAGAAACAATCTTATTTGTATAAATAATTTTTCATACTGGTAGAAATGTAGGCATAATATTAAAGGGACACTTAACCCAATTTTTTTTTCTTTTGTGATTCAGATAGAGCATGCAATTTTAAGCAACTTTCTAATTTACTCCTATTATCAATTTTTTTCCGTTCTCTTGCTATCTTTATTTAAAAAGAAGGCATCTAAGCTTTTTTTTTTTTCCAGAACTCTGGACAGCACTTTTTTATTGGTGGATGAATTTATCCACCAATCAAGCAAGAACAACCCAGGTTGTTTACCAAAAATGGGCCGGCATCTAAACTTACATTCTTGCATTTAAAATAAAGATACCAAGAGAATGAAGAAAATTTGATAATAGGAGTAAATTAGAAAGTTGCTTAAAATTGTATGCTCTACCTGAATCACGAAAGAAGAAAATTGGGTTCAGTGTCCCTTTAAGATCATAACATAACATTTTGAAGCATGGCCAGCTTAACAAAGGAACATGTGAGCAAAATTGCATTAGCACATAATAAAAGATATAATGTACTAGGGAGTAGGCAACACCTCTACTAGAGGGTGACCCTATGCAGATGATTTGCTACAAAGCAATCTGTCACCATAGGATAGGATCTATGCCTCCCTGACATAAAACCTAAATATTTTCTTCCATGATTCAGCTAGAACATGACATTACTTTACAATTTACTTCTATTATCAGATTTGCTTTATTTTCGTGTTATCTTTTGTTGAAGATGCAGCAATGCACTGCTGTGAGCTAGCTGCAGGTGAGCCAATGATAACAGGCATATAAGTGCAGCCACCAATCAACAGCTAGCTTCCAGCTGTGCATTGCTGCTCCTGAGCTGCCCTATATATGCTTTTCAACAAAGGATAGCAAGTGAACAAAGCAAATTCAATAACAACACAGCAACTAAAGTTCAACAGTCTCCCTTAAATCTCAGAGACATTTTGAATTATATTGTCACAAGCAGATGCACCAAAACAGACACAAATCCAAAACCGTCTTTATTCCAGAGTTCACAATAGCCTCATTAAATGCATGACACAGCTTCCTTTTAACCATTTTATAACTGCATCTGTATATCAGGTAAACAGTTCCCTTAAAGCGTTTTCTCACTTTTAAAATGTTTTTTTTTTTTTGCAATTAAAGAATATATTAAAATCTTCTCCCCTAAATTTATTTATAGAATATTTTACCAGGAAGGATACATTGAGATTTCTCTCGTTTTCAAGTATGTCCTAAGAAAGTAGCTTCAAAATATGAAATATAAAATTTGATGCCATTTACATTTGGCCAATTCACTTTTGTAATATGTTTGGTTAATCATTTTTTACAGTACACTTCTCTTAACATGAGTATAATGGTATATTGTAATGTTTTATTGTAATAGATGTTATTTTTAATTATGAGAACTAAGATATTTATTTTTAAAAGAAAGATAGTTTTCCTTTCTTGCAGGAAATATAGAGATAAGGGGTAGGTTCCTTTCAAATTGAAGAAAACAATCTGATGGATAAAAGTATTATTTGTATACTGGACGTATTTGGATTTTGGATCCTTGAAATAGCTGTGCATTACTATAAGGGGCTTAAAGGGATATGAAACCCCAAAAAATGTCTTTCATAATTTAGATAGAGCATGTGATTTTAAACAACTTTCCAATTTACTTCTATTATCTCATTTGTTTTGCTCTCCTGATATCCTTTGTTGGAGCTGCTGATTGGTGGTTGCACATATATGCCTTATCACCCAGTGCATTCAGTTGACTCCCAGTAGTGCATTGCTGCTGATTCAACAAAGGATACCAGGAGAAGGAAGCACATTAAAAAATAGAAGTAAACTTGAAAGTTGTTTAAAATTGTATTCTCTATCTGAATTATGAAATAAATAATTTGAGTTTCAAGTCCCTTTTACTGGTAACCCCCCCCCCCCCCTCCCCGTAATACTATAGACTGTGTGATACACTATAGCTGGTAGATACAGCACTTTGAGTGTATTATAGACTCTGTGTTTCTGTTCAAAGTGTTTGCTGCCAGTACCACTAAGAACCCTGAGCGGTATTGTAAGCCTGAGATGCATCTGTTTTTAATGTTTAATGTTCTAAACTTGTATACCAGACATCCTCAAACTTGGCCCTCCAGAGGTTTTGTAACTACATTTCCCATGATGCTCAGCCAGCATATCAGCAGTGTGGGGTACATACATGGGCAAATGCCTATTCTGGGTCTAGAGCACTTGACAAATATCTATTCCAGGAGGTGGGGCTGTTAGGCAGTCTTATTCTGGCTGTGGGGACCCTAGGCAAACCCCTATTTTGGTTGCAGAGATCCTAGGTAAATACTTATTCAAGATGCAGTACCCCTATGCAAATGCCTATTTCCAGTTCCAATCTATTTAATAGGACTTGAAACCCACATTTTTTCTTTCATGATTCAGATAGAGCATGACATTTTAGACAATTTTCCAATTTATTTCAGTTATCACATTTGCTTCATTCTCTTTGTATCTTTTGTTGAAGGAGCAGCACTGCTGGGACATCAGGTGAACCAATGACAAAAAAGCATTTATGAGTAGCCACCCATCAGCAAATAGCTGCCAGTAGTGCATTCCTACTCCTCATCTTACTTAGGTATGCTTTTCAACAAATGATATCAAAGGACAAAGCAATTTTGATAATAGAAGAAAATTGTTTAGCACAACATATTACACAGTGCTGTAACATTAAGCATACAGTTATGGAATATATTTACATAAATCATAATAGTAGAGGGCCCTGCCCTTGAGTCACTGTAAGCTGTAAACCATAAAATAATCAATAGGTTGGTTGGACTTGTGAACTTACATTCTAAAGAAAATACATAAGGGAGTTGAGAGAGAGGGAAAACATGAGTAGTAGAGACATCTAAATTAAGTTGTAGACACCCCTGAACAGATATGTTTTTAAGGAACACAATGTTTTTTAGACAAGTCTGAGTGAGGCAAGGAGTTCCATATGATAAGTGCAGTTCTAGAAAAGCCTTGCAGACGAGAGTGTGAGGAATTAATGAGAGATGAGGAGAGAAGTAGGTATTTGGCAGAGTGGAGGGAGCGAGTTGGGGAATATTTGCAGACAAGAGCAGAAATATACGATGGTGCAGTGTAGGTGAGCATTTTGTATGTTATGGTCAAAATGTAGAATTTTATTCTTGAGGCTAAGGGAAGCCAGAGGAGGTGCAGCAGACGTGGAGCGATGCCTTAGGAAGATGATTGCATACAGAAAGATTTGCGCTCTACCAGGAATTAACAAAAGCTCAGTAGCTATGGCGAGTTACCACCCAGGAGCAGCCTTTTTTAGCCCAATTGTACTTTACACAGAGGAGAACTTTCCTGACATATATCAGTCTGATCCCGCCTAGCAAGGTCAGTTCAGCCCCTAAAATACCAGGTGTGACGGATACCCCGGCTACCCCGACTGGGTAGCTCCGCCAAACGGGTCCTGCTTCCTCCCTGCCGACTGCAGCTATGTAGCTGGCAAGTGACCACAGCCTGTAGCCACCCCTGATGCGCGACAGCATCAGTACCCAGGGTCCCACCCTGTGGCAGACTCTAGCTACCCAGACTGGGTAGCTCTGCCTGCAACAGGCTGGCTATGTAGCCCAGGAAAGTGTTTTCTATTTAGCCCAGAAAAGTGATTTCTATGTAGCCCAGGAAAGTGATTTTAGCTGGAGCTCACCCAAATAACTAGACATACTAGCCTTCAGGTGAACAAGAACTGATTTTATTGAAAACACACACTCCTTTTATACAGACAGCTCATCTTGATAAGACAAAGGACAATCCCACAATTTTCCCGCCATTCCCGCCCCTCCCGCCCCTCCAGACAGCCCGGCACTTCCATAGGAGCCACAGTCCCACATAATCTCAATACCTATGGGTGGCGGTTTCAGGGTGATCCCGGTGGAGCGGCGGCACTTCCAGGGTGTCATTTTAAAGCTATCGGTCCCCAGATTTCAAAGTCCAAAAATCAGCATGATTCGTTACTGGGGACCGGAGTTACAGTCCGTTGAAGTTATGGGGTTAGGGGTGTCCAAAACCCCCGGTTCCCAAAGGAGCTCCCCTTCGGCAATTCCCCCACACCTTGTACTCCCCAGGGGCTACTAATCCCCAAAAGAGCGGAGCTCTGGGGCACATGGTTGCTGGAGCGACCTGGGTTAAAATTAGCGGATGTTCTGCTGTCCTGTGGCCGACCGGGAGTTCCTGGAGCCTGGCCAGCCTGAGAGGGGGGCTAGGCGGGTGTCCGTTGTGAGGCGGCTGACCGGGAGTTCCAGGAGCCCAGCCAGCCTAGGAGGGTTTTCTTGGTCATAAATTAACTCTTCTCTGAACACAAAAACAAGCCAAAACAAAGCAAACAGTCTCCAGAGATGGTGGTTGCTCTGAGGAGCCCAAAACCACTGAGAAACAACAGGGGTGAGGTTGTAGGGGGGTGGGGGATAGCCTTAGCCGTTTGGTATCCGTGACACCAGGCAATTGATTTGGCCTTCTGTGGGCCTCGTCAGTGAGGTGCAGCCATACCCCTCTAAACACATTGGGCAAGGAGTCCACATCTGGTTTCCCATATCACCCTTAGGAGGACTTCCCCAGGGACAATATACAATTGCATACAAAAAGAGAAGCACTTAATCAGGAACGAACAATATCTCAGTAGATTGTTCTATGGTAAGTTACCACCCAGGGGCAGTCTCTTTTAGCCAAATTGTGTGTTTCACAGAGGAGACCTTTCCTGAAGTATATCAGTCTCATCCCACCTAGTAAGGTCCTGCCCCAAAATACCAGTTAATTCTGCTCTGAACAAGGAACATGATAACCCCAGACGATCTTCAGAAAGATGAGCCTGGCAAAGGCATTCATAATGGATTGCAGCGGGGACAGGCGGTAGCTTAGGAGACCAGAGAAGATAGAATTGCAATAGTCAAAGCAGGAAATAAGGCAGTGAATAAGAATCTTCGTTGTGCTTTATATGAGGAAGTGACATATATGTGTAAATAATTTACAGGTGGAAATGGCAGGAGTTATCTAAGGACTTAATTTGGAGAACAAAAGAAAGTTCTGAGTCAAGCAGCAGGCCTGAGGGGCAGAGGTGATAACAGAGTTGTCCACTGTAAGTGAGATTTGGGGAATACGGAGATTGGTAGGGTAAGAAAATAGAAGGAGTTCGGTTTTAAAGAGTTTCAGCTTTTGGTAGTGAGAAGCCATCCAGGATGAGATATCAGCTAGGCAGCTGGTGACATGAGTCAGCGGGTAAGAGGAAGTCCTGGTGCAAAAAGGTAGATTTGGGTGTCATCAGCATAAAGATTATAATGAACCCACCAGATTTGATTAAAGAGCCTAGAGATAATGTGTAGATGCGGGGACCTAGAACTGAGCCTTGCGGTACCCCAACAGAGCGGTATAGAAGAGGAGGAAGAGCAAGAGTAGAGCTGTATCACAAATACCCAAGGATCGAAGGGTCTGGAGCAGCAGTGGATGGTCAACAGTGTCAAAGGCTGTCTAAAAGGATTAGCATGGAGTAGTGATCTTTAGACTTGGCAGTAAGCAGGTCATTTGTCATCTTGGTGATGGCAGTTTTGGTAGAGTGTTAGCGGCAAAAGCCAGATTACAAAGGGTCTAGAAGATAGCTAGATGAAAGTTGGATAATTGTTTCTAAACAATTCACTCAAGAAGGTTAGAGGTGAAGAGAAGAAAAGAGATCAGCAAGGGGATGGTGGATAAAGGGATTTTTTAAGAATAAGTGTAAGTAGGGCATGTTTAAGGGGTGATAGAAATGTACCAGATTTAAGGGAGAGGTTGAATGTATGAGGATGGGTGTAAGATTGGGGAAAGGGAATGTAGCAGTTGTGAGGGAATAGGATCAAGGGACAGGTAGGAAACTGGGAAGATTAAAGGAGAGCAGAAACCTCCTCCTCTGTAACAGGAGTAAATGTTGAGAATTTTGGTAGGCTGAGTGTAAAAGTTTGCAGTGATTTGTGAGGAGTGGATATTGTTGTTGTAGTAGTTGGCATGGAATCAATTTTAGTTTTGAAATGTATTGAAAAGGCATGTGCTGTGAGAGAAGTGGTAATGGGAGGAGTAGGAAGGGATCACGAGAAAAGACACTTAGGATTGTAGGACATAGATGAAATGAAAGTTGCAAAATAGTTTTGCTTGGAGAGGTTGAGGGCAGAGGAGTAGCAGTGCAGCATAAATTTGTAATGCAAGAAGTTGGCAGAGGAGTGAGACTTCCTCTAGTGCTGTTCTGTGGTGCAGGTGCATTTTTGCAAGTAGTCTGTCAGATGTGTGTGCCATGGTTAGGAGTGCAAGTTATGGAAGGAGGTCTATTTTATCATGGGCAGAGTTCAGACTGGAATTACTCAGATAGATTCCTCATGGCAGGAAAAGGAGGAGATTACAGGGAGAAGGGGGTTTAGAATGTGAGAAAAGTAGGTGTAATGAATAGAAAATGTGCCAGAAGTTACAAGTTAGAGTTTCTGATAGAAACGTTGTAAAAAGGCATTTTCTTTAACAAATGTGGTAGATCAATTTTCTTTACTTATAGCTTTGTATTTCCCTTTTTAAACTTAACATCTAAGTAAGTACTGATCATTTTTTTTCCACCAAAAAACAAACAACATACTATATAATCTAGTGTATGCCAAAGTTCATAAAGATGAATGCAGCAATTCTTGCTGCAGGTCAAGCTAATTGCTTCAATGGTAGGAAAAAGTAAAACATTTTCAAAACTTAAAGTGATGATAAATCCAAGCGTATAACAAACGCAAGGATTTACCATCACTAAAAATAAATTGGACTGCCAAGGGAATCAGACTTGCGTGTGAAGAGCTCCTGGATCCAACATGATATAAATAATGTTTATTTGCATTTAAAACAATCCTTTTTACATTACAAGGGGAATCTTTAAAAAATAAAAAATCCCGGAGACCTTGGGAGCTCTCGAGTGGACATTTCTGGCACTGTGAGTGTGTCAGAAGTTTAGCCATGATGGAGGCCCTGGACGACTGGGGGTTGGCTATGGTGCAGCTCCTCCAAGATCACTTCTCCAGCTTAGTGCTGGTACTGCGTAAGTGTTGTGAAGACACAGTGGCAGGAGATGACAAGCCTGCACGAACGGCTGATAGGCATGTCGCTCTTAATCTGAAAAATACTGACACTACCATTTATCAGGGCAATTACATTGATACACCAGCTCCATGGACCTTGTGCTGCCATTTTAGCTCCCTGCAGCAAGTGGACACTCCTACCTATTACTGCAGAGAATTGCTAAGCTGCGATATATGCATACTTATAGGTAAAGAATTAAAGTGCTGTCCTGATATGAACCCTGTATTACGGTTGTCTAACGAGCCGACATGTCCCATGAGAGATCATAGCTCACTTTTAAACCTACCCTTTGACACAGTGAGCATAACTTCCACAGATAACTGCCATGTTTTGAACGTTCTCCCTCTGCTTCGCAGTGCCAGTGCTGTGGTGAATGCAACTAAACCCCAGGAGCAAGACCTATGTTATTTATATGATCAAAGGATGATTTTACAGCGGCTACTACCGCAGCAGAGAGGGCACTAACTACGAGACCAGAACTAATTGTTAACTCTCCTGTGGATTTGCCTGGAGGGAGTCAGCATTACGACTATGTGCTGACTCTGATCGTTCCTGAGGTTGATTCACTACACTATATCCAGCAGTGGAAGCAAAAGGTGTAGTCTCAGAGTCAGCACATATCAAAGTCCACCTATTTCTCCTTTTCTGCTCAGTGCTGTGAAATCTTTGTGGCTATGCTAATTTCGAGTAGGCATCTGATGGTGGCTTCTGGTGAGATGTTTCCAAGATTTGGTGTGGGTTGATAAACTCCTCTACCGCTTCCTACACAAGACTTTTGTCCTGTCTTAACATGCTAGCCCTAAGGCTTGAATAATGGTGGTTCGACTACCCTAAGACTTGTGTGTTGATACTGCTTTTTTTAACTTGGTAAAGTATTCAGCTAGGTTCCGGATCTGGACATACACTTTACCCTAAGTATTCAACCAACAGTTAGATTATTTGTTTCATACAAAATTGGTATGTATTTAATAGTTAGATTTTGATCTCTATAGACAAAACTACAGGTTTAGTTTGTAAATGTCATGCTGCATACATATAGATAATATCTAAGGTGTTTCTAAAACTCTGATTTATTTATGCCATAGTTCCCAAATCTTTGTCTGGTTGGTTCTGCACCCCCCCCCCCCCCACACACATAAAAGTACTCTGGTCACTTACTTAATACCCAGAGACTAATTGCGCGGTGTCCCTCGATATGCACCGCTATTAATGTTACTTTTCTTTAGCTCCTACAGTTATACTTCTTTATATTATAGACTGTAATATTATCGATAGAGAATATGTAATCACTTATTAGATAAGGGAAGACAGATTAGAAAAAAAGATATATAATATTTAACTTTAATAACTACTATAGCAAAGGATATAGGTATCTGAAAAGGTTTATTGTATGTATTTCCATCTAAGTACTGTTTAAATCTGGCGCCAAACCAAGAGCCCTGGGTGGCATCGGATCCTGAAAACCTCATATTGACCCATAGTTTTCAGAACTGAACTTATGTACGGTTACTATATACAAATCTGCATATAGATAATTTTGTCTTTTAATTCTTTCAGTCAGTCTATTTTAATTTGACATCACCTAAAATTAGTTGCGTTGTAATAGATTTCTTCTTCTTGTCTACCTCATATTTACAGGTACAGAATAACTCTGATAACAAATATATTAGTAATATTACTTTCTGCACTTCTACTTACAATAACTGTAGGAGATTTTACGATTATTCTACCTTGTTATATTTATATTTCTGTATTGGTTTTATTTGATGAAGGATGCTATTAACATATTATGTTAACCATATTTCCTCTATACAATTTATAGTTACAGGATAATGTTTTTTTTATTATATTCCGAATAAGGCTACCTAAATTTTAATTTAGATAACTTCTACAGGTTTAATTATATTAAAATATTAGAAAATGTGAGGTTTATATTTTGTCTATAGGAATTTATCTGTGATGTAAACCTTTATTAATGTGACTGATAGTATTTTTCCTTTTTGTATTTCTCTTATGCCTTTAGGAGTATTGCTTGTTTGTCATGTTACATATTAAGGGGCCTTTTTTATGAAATGTCTGTCCGACATGATCTGATCAGCGGATCATGTCCTACAGACATCTCTGAATGCAGAGAGCAATACGCTCTCCGAATTCAGCATTGCACCAGCAGCTCTTGTGAACTGCTGGGGCAACGCTGCCCCCTGCAGATTTGCGGCCAATCGACCGCCAGCAGGGGGTGTCAATCAACCTGATTGTATTCGATCGGGTTGATTTCACGCAATCTCTGTCCATCTCCTCAGAGCAGGCGGACAGGTTATGGAGCAGCGGTCTTTAGACCGCTGCTTCATAACTGGTGTTTCTGGCGAGTCTGAAGGCTCGCCAGAAACACGGCCCTCCCATATGGAGCTTGATAAATGGGCCCCTATGCCTCAATAAAAATTATTTTAAAAAAACAAGTAAAAAAGTGTACTAAACTCACCCTTTCTGTGCCAATGCACAGCGCTAAACTCAGCGGCTCCGCACGGCACATCAATCTCCTTCAATGAGGTGAGGTTTGCAATTCTGAACCAATAGCCGTGTCAACAGACAGGTTTCTGTATGCACGCACAGCTATTGGTTTAGAGGTGCAAGTGGCACCTCCTTCGTAGAAAATCAATGTGCTGTGGGCGGCCGGATTTACCATTACTTTAAAGGGCCATTATACCCAAATGTTGAAACACTTGAAAGTGATGCAGCATAGCTGTAAAAAGCTGACTAAAATATCACCTGAACATCTCTATGTAAAAAAAAAAAAGATATTTTACCTCAAAATGTCCTAAGTATTCAAACCCCATTGCAAAGGACTTTAAGCAGCAAATCAGTATGTCTGTTCCGGGACAGGCAAGGGAGTGAACCTCGTGCACACTCATGTTCTTTCCCTATTCAGTTTAAGGAAGTTTAATATGAAATCTTATGAGAGTTAAGTGAAATCTCATGAGATCACAGTAAAAGAGTTTCTGACCTCAGCACTGCTGATGCTGATTGGCTGCTGTTCATTTCTTCATTTTTTTATTTTTCTTTACCTGCAGCTGGACAGCAGCTGAAGTATAACTTTTTACACAGAACTTACTCTGGTGAGTTGAGGAAATTGTGAGGTAAAATATCTTCCTTTTTTATCTAGAGATGCTCAGGTGATATTTTCAGCTTTTTACAGTTATACTGCATCAGTTTCAAGTGATTTAACATATGAGTATTATTTATTTATTTATTTATAAAATATTTAACCAGGAAGGATACATTGAGATTTCTCTCGTTTTCAAGTATGTCCTGGGATCACAAAACATTGCATTGATACAATAGGGTACAATAAAATACAAAAACAATAATAATACACAATATATGCAAACATTTAACATAGAGCAGGTATGAAATATTTAATCAACCATGACAGGAGCATTCTGTTTTGAGATATGTATAGAGGGATCTCTTAAAGGATTTTAGGCTTGGGGAAGTTTTTAAAGTGTGAGGGAGGTCATTCCATAATTGTGGCGCTCTGTAGGAAAAGGAGGATCGAGCTGCTTTCTTTTTGTATTGAGGCAAGCTAAATAATGTGCTGTTATTGGATCGGAGGTTATAGGAGGTGGGAATAGCAGGGGAGAGCATTCTGCTCAGGTAGGGTGGGAGCTTCCCAGAAAGGCTCTTAAAGACAAGGCAGGAAAGATGGAGGGTGCGTCTGGATTCCAGCGACAGCCAGTTTAGTTCTTTTAGCATGTCACAATGGTGGGTCCTGTAGTTACATTGTAGCACAAAGCGACAGAACGAGTTATATAACGTATTTAGTTTATTAAGGTGAGTTTGCGGAGCAGGTGCATATACTATGTCCCCATAATCCAAGATAGGCATCAGCATTTGCTGTACAATCTTTTCCTTTACTGTAGGGCTGAGGCAAGATTTGTTTCTGTACAGGGCACCTAGTTTTGGATAAAGTTTAGAGGCAAGTTTTTCTATGTGGAGTCCAAAAGATAGATTGGGGTCTAACAACATACCTAAGTATTTAAAAGAGTGGACTGCGGTCAGCGTGCAGTTTGATTTTGTTTTGATGTGAAGATGGGAATTTTGTAATTTTTGTATTTTAGGTCCCGTTCCAAAGATCATTGTGACAGTTTTGTCAGTGTTTAGGAAGAGTTTGTTTTTCGAGATCCACTTTTCTACCTCTGTGAACTGGTCTTGGAGCACTGCTTCAAGCTGCGGCAGATCAGATTTGTTTGCATAGATTACCGTGTCGTCTGCGTACATGTGTACAGTTGAGGATTTGCAGACATTAGGCAAATCATTTATAAATAATGTGAATAGTAGGGGGCCGAGAATGGAACCTTGGGGAACACCACACGTGACTGGGAGAGGGAGGGAGTCACTGTTAGAGACAGAGACATATTGTGATCGATCCAATACATATGATTTAAACCAGGTTAACGGGCGATCAGCAATACCAGAGTTTTTTAGTTTGAGAAGTAGTAGGTCATGGTCCACTGTGTCAAAAGCCTTTGCAAAATCAAGGAAAATAGCTCCAGTTAGGATGTCATTGCAAACTTTTAGGAGGGCAGTTGTAGTGGAGTGATTCGGTCTAAAACCTGATTGATCAGGGGTCAGATAGTTAGAAAGTTGATAATACTTGCATAATTGCGTATGGACGCATTTTTCTAAGATTTTTGACAATACAGGGAGCAATGATATAGGACGATAGTTAGAAACCAAGGTTAACTCCCCACTTTTATGAATAGGCACTATTCTTGCAGTTTTCCAGAGTTTGGGTATGTATCCAGACACCAAGGATTCGTTAATTAGGGTTGTGACAGGCTTAGCAATTGCTGGCGCACTGAGCTTCAACAGCATTGCTGGGATTTGATCAGGTCCTGACTGGTTTTTCATTTTTAGATTATCGAGGTGTTTCTTAATGACATTGAAGGGTACAGGTCTTAAATTGAACTTTTCTATATTGGGTCTTTGCTGTTTTAGTGGGGCCTGATCCACATTTGTAGCTTCAGGATGCGTGCCATTTATTAGTTTGTCAATCAGGGTGGTGGAGCATCCTACAAAATAGTTGTTAAAGGCGTTTGCTACTTCTAAGGGGAGTTGCAGGTTTTGGTTATCCACATTGACAGTGGAGGGTTGGGAGTGGATTGGTGGATTTTGTAGGTTATTTATGAGTTTCCAAAACTTTCTAGGGTTACATATATTATTGTTCAGATTTTCACAGAAATAATACTTAGGACATTATGTCCCTTTAACTAAAACATTTTTTTTAAAAATAAACTTATTTTTCTAATCATACTGCAAAATTAAACTGTAGCTGCAATATGGTAGATCTGCTTACAATGTATACATGTAACAGTTATATCAATACTTTTTTTCTGAATATCTTGTATCTTTTTTAATTTTAAGGAACAGTTCATCTAATTCATTGATTGAGGATTCAGAAGACATACAAATGTCACAGGATAATGAAATCTACTTATTAACAACAGGAGAGCTAATGTAAGTAATCATGGTTTGTCAAAAATGTGAAAGAAGATATCAAATGTCATTCAAACTGTATGGATAATTTTGCCCCCAGTTTATGGAATATCACAACTGAAAACACAATATATTCATTGTAACATGTATATTTTATTTTTGCAATGTAAACTTCCCTAATTTGATATGGTGGATAATATTATTCTAAGAGACTATATGATTTGCCTGCACTAAGTGATGTGCTATTTGCTGTTTTATTTTAATAATTCCATACATCTTGACCGTTTGAATCTTTCCTTCAGGTTCCTAAACCTACTTTAGAAAATTGTGGTGATTGCAACCAAAAAGCCAAATACACACATACACACTATAAAGATAGATAGTGTGTGTTAAATTTAAAGTAAACCTAAAAGAAACCACCAAACAACTTACCACTGCCCTTAGTGAGATAAGGGAGCTGACATTACAGAACTTAGGTTCTACTGTCACAGGTTTTTTTTGCAGCAAATGTCCTTTAATGAGTATTGGCAAAAAAATGAATGGAGCTATTGTAGGTGTCTCCTAGAAACCACTTCAAAGGTTAAGCTACTCCTTTGCCTTTCTTTAGAGATCATAGCCTCTGTGTTGAACTGTGACAGGAAGGACCCTGCACAAATGAAGTTTAAAAAAAACAAAGAAATAAAAAGGTAAAATTATTTTAAAATGATGAATAATACATATTATAGTGTTTATGATGAAACACATGGTTTATAACCAATGGCTTAGTGTTTTTTTATTAAAATACAGACTGTTTTATATCCTTTTAATCCAACAATAATAAACATACATAAATGTATATTACATCATATACATGAATTAGTTTAAAAATAAATATTACAACAGTTCATTTGTAGGGACACCTCTGTACTACTCACATCAAATTTAATCAGTGACAGGGGGCGGAGCCAACTCTGAAGCCAAACAGTCGCATCTCTCAGCAGCTCCTACCACACTTTCTACAAAAGTTAAATCTAGTGACTGTTTGTGGCCATCTACCTTACTAAATAGCTGCTAGTGTTGGTCTAACTGAACAGCTGTTCTCGACAGCTACTTTTAATGGGAGCAGCGCCACATATATAGACTTCATCTACCCTGATGCGTTCTCCTCTTGCTGCGTAGACTACAGCAGCCATCTTGCGGCCCAGCCAGCACCTTTTGCTGAGAGCAGATCTAAGAGATTCTATCTTTCACCTCTATTTTGGGAGACCGCTTCCCTCTCTCACCATGGGGGATGCTGAGCTCATATTGGAGCAAATGCATGCATTTTTAGAGGCATGCAAAGATGTGTTCGGATGCCAGCCTGAAAAGAAATATCAGCAACCAGAGGTGACACTCTTACCCCACGCCGCCTACTCTGCCATGCCTGATCCCGTAGGTGGAGGAAATTTGGAACAGCAGCATACACCTCCTGAGAAACATCAGCCCATGTGGGTTGTCAGACCAGCTTGGGACTCACCCGATGCAGCAGCATGTGAAATGAAGGCAAAATGGCTGATGTCCTGTAGCAGGGCTTGTAATGGGTACAAGAAACTAACACCGGTATGGCCATTCCGACCCGATGTCGCAGCAACTCGCAGAGGCTCTTACCTGCTACAAGCAGAAGTGTTCCCCCACTCGGAAAGTCTAGCCCGGTATGGCCCATGTCTCGAGAGATGGAACTTTAACCTTCAGCTCATACCTAGCGCAACGCAGCGAGTTGGAGTGGGGTAGAGACTTTTTTGCGAAGCGAATGGCTCAGTGAACTCTAGCGCTAACACATATTGCATATGCCTTATTGCCTACTCCATGTTGATCTAATCTCTGGACATATTGCCACAACGTTAAGTTTACCTTCAATCCATGCCTACATTTACAATATGTATATGTCTTGTTTATTATTGAGCAATGTATGTTTAACCATGTTCTTAATCTAGTATGGGTAGGTGATGGTGATGTTTATTTTGTATTGGTATATTTTTATATCTGTATCCCTCACTCCACTTGGAGCAGCCATTTGGGAGCCAGTTTAGTTAATTTACCTTATATTGCTCCACAAACACAAATCATTTAAATCATTTATGTTATTCTACACCATAATTTGAAATTTCAATTTTTACACTTTTGATGGCTGATACAACTACATCTTTCTACCACTGGAGGGGAGTAGAGATTCGTTTTTGCTTTCATTACAGCCTATTTTTTACCTAAGCTTGACCTAGATTATATATCACTTGGGACTACTTTAAGATGCCTAATAATGTATATATCGAGTTACCCTTTGCAGTTTACTCACTTATTTATATACATACAGGTCATAGCCAGTTTGCTATTTATCTTTCTTTGCTACCTCCTACTGATCAAAAAGACACAATGCTATTAGTAGAAGACTGATGATTATTCCTGCCTATACTACCTACCCTAAGCTCTGAGCTCTCATCAGTTCATATGGTGCTGTATCGTGCTAAATGTGTTTGATATTTATTTTAGTTTCTGTTTCATCACATATGTTGAGACCTCACTATAGCGGAGAAACCTCCTCAGCTGTATTAAACCCAGTCTAAATTAGGGGCCTAAAGTTTAACACCCTAAATATCCGGTATAGCTAAGATACCCCCATTTCTTATTTTATACGATGTGTAGATATTAGTAGCCAAGCTTGTGTTTCCCCTAAATGTAACACTGTTGCTTACATGTGTGCGCCTATATCCTTAAGGGAAGTAGGATTCTGAGCTGAGTGATTCATCGCTTTAATGCACTGGGATCATTTAGATCCATGCGATCAGCGGCCGAGATCGCAGGTAGAAGTTTAGGTAGTAGATCACTTTTTGCTCCACAGAAACTATAACAGTGCAAACCTACTTCTCCCCACTTTGACATTCTCACACTATACTTAATGTATCCACCTTAATCTTTTATTCTAGTACACATTAGCAAATATTTGCTGAGTATTAACATAAGCTCTCCACATAGTCTGTTATTACTTGTAACTTATTGTCCTTCTACTGCTGGACAAGGAGCTACTGCACAAGTAACTGATATCGCCGCTATTGTACACATCAGAATTAGGCTCTCACACGTCAGAGATACTAATTTCCTACTAGGTAGCCAGACCATTCCTGTTACCCCCCTGATTATTACCATGTCTATGAGGCTCTATATATGACTACATTGCCCTGTACCTATTCAGTCCATCCGCTCAATACCAACTACTTCTCATATTCTCTTTACTACCGCCCCTCCAACTCATATCAAGCCCCTTAGCATTTATACCACATATTCTAATGAGTCTATCCGAAACCTTTCTACTTCCCAAGTAAAAACTCTAAATACTAAGCTACGGACTCCACCTACTATATGCCCTCTAACTATCTGACACCCTGGCTTCTCCCAAATTGGTTACAGCGCTTTGCATATGCCATTATCACCTCCCCTCCCCCCACAATATATCCGCCAGCTTCCAATACACCCATGGAATACTTCCAGATAGCATAGGGTATGTATAACTCCTAGACTAGACAAGGCGCTTCACTCATATATTTGGTCTACCATACTTAATTTACCACCTCCCCCCCCCTCCTTAATATATCTCCCACCTCAGGAGAGTGAATTCTGTGGTTTCTCTACCCAATACCACACCTTACTTCCCTTCTTATAACTACGTCTTGCACTATAAACTCATATTGGCACTACTTTCCCTCCAAAGCTAAGCAAGATTGTTTAGTAATATATTCCTTTTTCACAAATAGTGTTTCCCTAAGCAACTTTCATATAAATATTGAGCTTACACTGTGGTTTACCTTATTGTTATATATCTCTAAGCAGCTCTTATACCATTATTCAGTTTATATTTGATATTTACCTGGTTATTTACAATACTTCCTAATTATAGCTTTAAAAATATAAAATAGAGGTTCTTCATTAGGGGCCCATAAGTGGCCCTATCACATTGCTGCTTTCCTGCCCTATATTGTACAACAATATCTTGGCGGTCCCTATGTGGCTGCTTATATCTTGTAGCAGGTTTCAGGTTTGCACAGAGTTTATTGTTTATATCTAATAGGTAATCTGTCATTTAATTATACTGTGTACCTATGTGACCTTGTTATGGCAGCTTACTCTGTAATAATTTATTTTCTTTTTTACTATGTATGGAAAAGCAATACCTGTTTGTTTGGTAAAGAACCTCAATAAAAATTTGTTTAAAAAAAAAAAAAAAAAAAAAAAACTATCTTTCACTTTTCACAGTAAAAGTTGTTTTGAAAAGAAAAAAAAAAAAAAAAAAAAAATTTAATCAGTGACTTGAATACAATTCTACCAATTAATCAAAGGCCTACTCAAATATCATCATTACAGTAATTGCATATGATAGATGAACTCTAAATTTAAAGGGACAGTGAACACCAAAAATGTTATGGTTTTAAAAGATAGATAATCCCTTTGTTTACCATTCTCCAGTTTTGCATAACCAACACGGTTAAATTAATATACTTTTTACCTTTATGATTACATTGTATCTAAGCTTCTGTAGACGGCCTCCTTATCTCAGATCTTTTAACAGATTTGGATTTCAGGCAATTAGTGCTGACTCTTAAAGGGCCATGATACCCAAATGTTGAAACACTTGAAAGTGATGCAGCATAGCTGTAAAAAGCTGACTAGAAAATATCACCTGAACATCGCTATGTAAATTAAGAAAGATATTTTACCTCAAAATGTCCTAAGTATTCACATCCCATTGTAATGGACTTTAAGCAGCTAATCAGTATGTCTGTCCCGGGACAGGCAAGGGAGTGAGCCTTGTGCACTCTCATGTTATTTCCCTATTCAGTTTAAGGAAGTTTACTATGAAATCTCATGAGAATTAAGTGAAATCTCATGAGATCACAGTAAAAGAGTTCATGACCTCAGCACTGCTGATGCTGATTGGCTGCTGTTCATTTCTTCATTTTTTTATTTTTCTTTACCTGCAGCTGGACAGCAGCTGAAGTATAACTTTTTACACAGAACTTACTCTGGTGAGTTGAGGAAATTGTGAGGTAAAATATCTTCCTTTTTTATCTAGAGATGCTCAGGTGATATTTTCAGCTTTTTACAGTTATACTGCATCAGTTTCAAGTGATTTAACATATGAGTATTATTTATTTATTTATTTATTTATAAAATATTTAACCAGGAAGGATACATTGAGATTTCTCTCGTTTTCAAGTATGTCCTGGGATCACAAAACATTGCATTGATACAATAGGGTACAATAAAATACAAAAACAATAATAATAATAATACACAATATATGCAAACATTTAACATAGAGCAGGTACGACATATTTAATCAACCATGACAGGAGCATTCTGTTTTGAGATATGTATAGAGGGAGCTCTTAAAGGATTTTAGGCTTGGGGAAGTTTTTAAAGTGTGAGGGAGGTCATTCCATTCTAGAAAATATCACCTGAACATCGCTATGTAAATTAAGAAAGATATTTTACCTCAAAATGTCCTAAGTATTCACATCCCATTGTAATGGACTTTAAGCAGCTAATCAGTATGTCTGTCCCGGGACAGGCAAGGGAGTGAGCCTTGTGCACTCTCATGTTATTTCCCTATTCAGTTTAAGGAAGTTTACTATGAAATCTCATGAGAATTAAGTGAAATCTCATGAGATCACAGTAAAAGAGTTCATGACCTCAGCACTGTTTATGCTGATTGGCTGCAGTTCATTTCTTCATATTTTTTTTTTAAACTTTTTACCTGCAGCTGGACAGCAGTTAAACTATAACTTTACACAGGGCTTACTCTGGTGAGCTGAGGAAATTGTGAGGTAAAATATCTTCCTTTTTTACATAGAGATGCTCAGGTGATATTTGCCTGTCAGCTTTTTACAGTCTAGCATAGTAGAGACAAATGCATGGATTAATGTTGGCATATCATCCGGTGGAATTAAGTGTTGTATCCTGGCTATGTTTTTCAGATGAAAGTAGGCAGATTTTATTTTGGAGGAAATCTGCTGTTTAAAAGATAGTCCAGCATCAATTAGCACTCAGAGGTTTCATACCTTTGCTGAACTAACGAGTTCAGAGCCTCCAAGCTCCAGGCCAGTTGGGTAATCGTGGGATATTTTTGATGCCCGGGGTCCCCTTACCAAGAGTAACTCTGTTTTGTCCGGGTTCACTTTGAGACAGCTAGCATTCATCCATTCGTTGAGGTCTGTTAAGCAACTGTTTATGTGGCATGCTGGGTCTGTAGTATCTGGAGCAAAGGAGAAGTAGAGTTGTGTTTCATCAGCATAACAATGATACTTTAGGCCATGTCGGTTAATGATGTCCCTCAGTGGTTAGATGTTGTTGTTGCCACAGTCACTGGTGGTTAGGGAATAAGTATTCAAGAGGTTTTACTTCTTTCGTCTATCTCCTCCAAACCCAGCGATTGGATTCTTTCAGGACTTCCCGGAGGCATAGCTCATCCTGCTCCAAGAAAGCCAAGAAGTCTACCCCTGCTTTCAAGACTGCATGAACGTGCAACCCTGACTCCAGAAGAATTTCTGGGTGGGGAGGGGGGCAGATTGAAACTTTTTTGAGAGGCATGGGACAGGTTTATAACAGACCATTTATAAATTAAAGGGTGTTATAAATTATATCTCAGAAATACCGAAGATTTCTGCTTTTCTATCTTGAGTAGTAGACAAAGGGCCTGATTATCTAAAGCTCTTCGCTCATACGAGATAAACTAAAATGATCCTTCAGCACAGATTTTAAAAGGCAGGTTTTGCTATACTTTTTTAAAGGGCATTCCCTGCATTTCTGTATGTGAAGGAGGGTCAAGCCCAGTGCAATATAGCACTGCATGACATGAGTTTTGTTAAGTTTACATTTTGTGCTTTGAATTTTATATTACTTTACACTTCAGATTGCGCTTCTTTTTCTTCTTAAATGGAAAGAGTCTACAGCTGCATTCATTACTTTTGGGAAATAAGAACCTAGCACCAGGAGGAGGCAAAGACACCACAGCAAAAGGCTTAAATACTCCTCCCACTCTCCTCATCTCCCAGTCAGAATTTTTAATTTTTTTCTCTTATGGAGGGTAGTACTCTTCGATATGGGACTGGAATTTTAAGTAGTCCTGTCAGTCTCTCAGTGAGGGCTTGGATGAAAGTTAGAGTCTGGAGATGCAGGAAGAGTCTTTCTGTGAAACCATCCCGACTCATATTAACAGCTCCTCAAGCAATAAGCGTTGTCAAACTTCGCTCCGCTGCCTGCTTTCTTCTCTCAAGTCCATGTCGGAGGCGATGCTACTATCCTTCACACTTAAAAGGCCATGTTCCTGTTCCACCGCGTAGATTCCAGTAAGATCGTTTAATTTTACTTTATCATCAATGTACTGTAATGTGAATGTTTTCCCAAGAGGTTACAACACCTTGCGGGTCTAACTATATGACACAAGGGTCTCAGTAAGTCTCTGTTAGTATCTTGGAATCGAGGGTTAATATCTCCTGAGGGAGGTTATTGAACAGGGGGGTTTATAATCATGTTTTGTTATGTGATTCAACCTGCATATGTGTGATGTTTATGGGCTCGTGGTTTGAAACTTTGAGGCCTTTGGAAGTGACGCGGCCTTTTAGTTGGGCACGCTCTTTTGGACTATATGGTTCACCTTGTGTCGGGTGTGGTTACGTTCCGTTTCCCATTTCCGCATTCCTGACCATGTGGTGAAGAAGATATTGTAGTCTGCAGGGGTCTGGTCATAGGAGGTGGTGAGTGCCCCAGCCATTGGGGGTGTCAGGTGCCGTTTTTGTTTTTACTACTTTAGTCCATATTTATATATCCTCCATCCAATTATGGATTCTGATGCTGAGACTGTGCTAATTTCAGATTCAGTTACGGAGGATTCTGATTCCGAGACTATTTTGATTTCAGATTCTGTGTCCGGTGACGAATCCGGATTGGCCTCGTTGACACATGTCAACCAGTTTTGTTCCGTATGCCATATGAGAGCGCCTGGTTCCTCGGGCTCGGGGAATCAAGGGTCAGCTGAGCCATCTACCTCTGGGGGTCCCGTCTTCCAAGAGGCGAGTTCCCTACCAATTCATACTTCTACACATGCGGGTAACCCAGTTTATGGTTCCTCCATGCGGGGGTGGCGTGTTCCCCGGAGGTTGCAGCATGTTTTATCTTCCATATAATGTTGACAATTGTTCGTCTGCAGAGTCCAGCCGTTTATTTGAGAATGTGCTCGTGCCCTATTGTCCCGGGCCTCTACAGTTCCCCGAGGGTTTAACTGTTCCTGAGTGTTGTGCCTTTTGTTACAGGATTGTGCGCCTTCGCGTATTGCTCAGACATATTTTTCAGTTATTGAATGACCCTATCGTTAACAGATACAGAGATTTTCAGTCTGATAATTCGAATGGTGCACCTCATTAAGACATGTGGGGATGGGGTTATCTCCTGTTTGTCATTTGTTTGAGAGCTTTCCCAGTTTTTGAAAGATAGGGCTCCGTCTGGCTGGTTCTGCAGGTAGGCCTCTGTCTTTTGGGCATTAACCTTGGGGTTGCCTTATACTTTATTTTGTTTCTGATGGGATGTCTTTTGTTTCCTTTGGGAACCATGTGGGATTGATACTCTTTGTTACTTCTTCAGAAGTCGTTTGGACATGTTAGTCCTATCTGTTAATAAGGTCTGTTTTCTTTTTTCCTCTATGAGGGAGAATTTATGCAGCTTGCCGGTTAGGACCCTGAGTACAGGCTGGTCCTGTCGGGTTCGTTCGGTTTTGCGGCTTTTCAGACACGTGGCTCTGTTTTTGCTGGATTAGTTCGGTAGTAGTGCTGAGTGCTCGGGTTATCATTGTTTTTCATGTTCAACTAAGCATTTGAGGGGACCTGTGGGTTCGTAAGGCAGGAAGGATTGTTTCAGTCCTTATAGCCTTCAGTCATAGATGACCGGGCAGGGGAGTGTTCCGCTGCATCACTCTGACATCTGATTTCATCAGAACC
Organism: Bombina bombina; assembly: GCF_027579735.1. Taxonomy (NCBI): domain Eukaryota; kingdom Metazoa; phylum Chordata; class Amphibia; order Anura; family Bombinatoridae; genus Bombina; species Bombina bombina. The sequence continues at coordinate 541,930,199 of NC_069503.1, forward strand.
TTGAGTTTCCTCCTCCAAGTGGGGGAGGGTTAGTGGGCTTAGCGCCTCATGACTACAGTTTGAGTGGTTAGGCCTCTGGATGGTCCTGTTGGGGCTTGATCCAACAGCTTGTATGGATAGCTGTCCAGCATGAGGAAGGTTTTGCAATTGAAAACTGTTGCAGCTTTTGGCACCTTAAAGGTGTGCTTGTAAGCAGTTTCTAGTGTATCTAGATGCAGCTCATGCTCTTGGACATGTATGGTCTGACTGAGTTATGAAACCTTTGGGTTTTCCGCTATTGTCTCCAGGTGTGTTGGATCTCCTTTTAGGGATCTGCGTTTTGCATGATGGTTGGTTCCCCGGAGCTGGGAAGGCTTAGCGCCTTTCTCTTCCCTGTGTCCTCTGCCTGTGGGGAGGTGATGGGGAGACTAGCCCTGCTAGTAGGGTTTTGTGGACTTCGAGGTATCCCTTCTGTTGTCATGAGGCTTTGAGAAGTTACTTCATTAGACTTCTAGCATTGCTTCTTGGAGCATTGGCTAGGGGTGGTTCCTTCCTTTGGTTGGGGCTTTCGAGTTCTCCTCGCTATCCGGATTCTCTGGATATGCATCCATTCCCTTTGTCTGGCTTTTTGGCCAGTTGGGGTGTTTAGTTCCAGGGTATGGATGCCTGAACTATTGGGTGCCTGGACCTGTTTTCCTCCCTGAGACTTCCGCTTTCTGAGGGATTCACTCCTTTTGCCTGTCCCAGTTTTTCTGTTGTTTCGGATCTCAGGGCTGGTCGGGGTGTTCCACTGTAGTGGGAACTTGGGCTATGTCCTTGCTCCATCTACCTGACCGGGTCAGGGTTGGCCTGGTTTTTGGAGTATTTATTACTCTTTACAACAGAGTACCCCTGTCATCTAAGGGTTAGCTGTGTGGCTTGCGCCTCAAGGGTTGTGGGTTTATACCCAGCTACTGGCGTAGGATTTCGAATTTCTGGTGCGCCTGAGGGTTGCATTCCCCTGGTCAGTTTGCCAGTGTACCGTAGATTCTCTGCTCTGCAGGTGAATGGGTTGGCTGTGCCTCTGTTTGGTGAGCTACTTGTAGGGGGCTCCTTTTCTAAGACTTTTGTTTTGGGGGGTTTTCTTCCCAATTAGCCTGTAGCTTCGGGCCTTGAGGACAGTTGTTGCCCTTCTGGCATCTTCCCTTTTTCTTTAGGGGATATTCTCCTTCCTATGGAGATGGAGTCCTTCCTGTGGTTTCTCCTGGTCCGGAAGTGGAGGGTGGAATTGGTTCCACCTGGGGTCTTGCTGACTCCGAGTCAGACTGTGGTTCCTTGTTTGATAGATCCTGAGGTCTGTTTTCAGAGTTGGGTTGTACTTGTACTCTGGGGGGATGGCTGTACCATCTTTGGGCTCATTCCTGGACCAGTTTCGGGATTCTTTATTACCCTGTATTGGATCCCTGTGGCTAACTGGACAGCTAGCTCAGCATACTAATGCACTGTGGCTACTCTGCACTGTTGCAAAATGAGGGTTGCAAGTTTGATCCCTGGCGAGGTCTACTCAGCCTTTCCTCCTTTTGAGGTTGATAAAATGAGCAGCGCCTTGAGTCCCTTTAGGGGGATTAGCCGTGCTTTACAAGTACAATCTTGTTTTAGCTGGGTGGGTCCAGCTGGGTGTGAGTCTGCAGGTCAGGATGTCCGAGCAGTCTAGGGGTCGCATTCTCCTCTGGATGTTGAGTCTATCCTGATAGCTTAGTCTACTAGGAGATGGTTTTTCCTTTCTCCTTGCTCCATTGATAGGAGAGGGTTTACTCTTCCTTTGGGTTCTGAGGGCATACTCTCCTTCTCGGGGGGCCTCGTTGGAGGCTCTGTGTTCCCCTTTTTAGGGACCTGTGAGTAGGTCCGGCGGCTTAAGTTGCCTGGAGCATGCTCCCTCTGTGTCATCCTGTTATGCACTCTGTGTTCTCAAACTTGGGGGTCTTTGACACGCTTTTCACGGTCGAATACTTTGGTGTTCTGTGGAAAGGCACTGGGAGGACTTTGCCTCTTTAGTTGCGTTCCATGCTTGCAGGATGTTGGGGAGACGTCTTTTCTGTCTCCGTGCCCGGTTTTATCCCGGGTTGCGCTGTATAGGCGTGGCCTTCTTCCCTGTTTTGGTCCATTTGGGTCTCTGTGAGCTGGGCCCATTCTTGGAGGTGTTCTTTTTTGTATAAGGGGCCTTACGGTTTCCTCGGTTCTCCTTGCCTGGTTCCCTTGGGGATTTCGGCTGGTTTCCCCTTCATTTGTGAGGGGTGAGTGGTGGGGGACCATCTGTTGGGCGACGGTGTCTCTTGGTGGACTGTTGGCTAAGTCGAGTTCGTTTTGCTGTCTCTAGTTTGGCTCTGGACTAGCTGTGAGTCAGTAGAAGCACTCCCTAAAAGCCAGCTAATGAGGGTGCAACTGATAGTTACAGAACCTGAGAATTATTGTAAAAGATTCAAAGGAATGCAAATGAAATTTCTCAATAGAGGGTATCCACAAGATGTTATAGATAAATGCCGCAAAGGTTTGGGAGAAAAAAATCCCAGGGCAAATAAGAATACAAACAGAATGGTTTTCTCTTTACAGTACAGTTCACATGGTAACCAAAAAGCTAAAATAATAAACATTGGCCTATCCTTCAAAAATGCAATAATCAGGTGGAGGAATTTAAAGAAAAGCTTTTGAGAGCATATAAAAGGGTTAAGAATCTGAGGGACTATTTTGTAAGGTCTGATATAGGTCCAGCTAGACAAAAACAACAAAGCTATCTGAGTAAAAAGAACTTAGGGTGTTACCCATGTTTAGGATGTATGAGCTGTAATTCGATTATCAGAGGAAAATAATTTGTACATCCTAGAAGTGTCCAAAAATTGACCATTAGGGATTTCTTCACACGTGACACAACTTATGCTGTGTATTTAATTAAGTGTCCTTGTTCCCTTATCTATATTGGAGAGACGGTAAGTAAAGTTATGGATAGAATGAGTCAGCACCGCTCCAATATTAGATGTGGGGACAAGGAAGCCCCAGTATCCCATCATTTTGTGGAAAAGGGTCATAATATAAGCCAACTCAGGTGGCAAATAATAGATCATGTGGGCCCACAAAGAAAGGGAGGTGATCGTGAGAAATTGCTTAAACAAAAAGAAATGTACTGGATTAATAGATTGGGGTCTATGGCCCCTAATGGTATAAATATGGACTTTGAATGGTCAGTATTCTGGTAAAAGGACTGTTGTCTAAGTGAGCCATTTGTAGGTACCTGGTCCAGTAGAAGTATGGTATGTATTAAAGGTAGTATTAATGCTTATTTCAATTTAATTAAAATATGTATGAATACAGTTAGTTATTGTAAGAAGTAAATGTATAACAATAATGAATGTGTAATAATGTATTAATGATGACAAAAGTTGCTCTTGTAAAAAAGAGATGTGTAATAATGTATTAATGATGGTAAAAAGGTGCTTTTGTAAAAGAGATGTAATAACTAACTTTTGACACTAGATGGCGCCTGAGGTCACAAATGAATGGCGCCAAACCAGACAGTTGAAAGGGGCTATTCAGTGTGTGATATGTATAGCATGACGAAACGTTGCTGTTTTTTGGTCAATAAAGAACACTTTTATATTACTGGTGCTGTGGACATTCACGTTTATGCCATATAAAAATGGGAAACATTTCTTCAGAATATTGCAAATAGAATAGAAATCTAAGGAGTATTGGGTAATGAACAGCATACGGTTGTCTTCATTTTTTACTTTATTTTTGGGCTGTAGTGTATTTTTCCTTTTCAGATCAACAACCTCTCTGGCTATTCTGTTCAGCATTTGTTGAGGTTAATCTCTCCTTGATAACAGAGGTTTCTTTAAGAAAATCTTATTTGGAACTGCAAATTCCTTTGGCCCTAAGAATCTGTCCTTTGATGATACCTTTAAAGACATGTTGGGGATGGGCACTCTTTTTATGAAGCAATGTGTTGCCTGTGATTTTTTTCCAATATAATTTAGTCCGGATACTCTTGGAATTAGTTTGGCCAATCAAAGTAATGTCTAGAAAATTGATTTCAAATTTGTTCCACTCATAAGTGAATTTCACTCCATTGTCAATCTCATTTAAGTAACAAATTGGAGGCTCACAATAAGGATGTTTCTGCAGCCATTAGACAACCTCCTAGAGGAGAAAATAAGGAAGGCCTATTGGCTAAACAAGAAATCTACTGGATACATAAATTGCAAACTCAGTTTCCCAGTGGATATAATTCTTAATTTGATATTATCAATCATTGGTATTAATTAACCAATGTTTTTCTTGCCTACACATTATGTCAACTCCCTGCATTTGCATAGCATTGCATTATTACCCTAAGTTATGGGTATTCTGGGACCTTATTTATTAACAGTAAGGGTTGTTTTTCATGTCATGTTTAAAATTTTAAATAATTGTTGTTTCATTAATTTTACTCAATGACATAATAGATTGGAAGAACACCTTATTTATTATTATTTTATTCCTATATTGCTTTGCCTGAAGTGTCACATTTATTTTGTCCATATACTTAATCCTTGTGTTTGAGTCTGCATCATATTGTACTGTTAGATGCAGTATTTCTCCCATGTTAAGGTCTATTGAAATGCCCTCAGACATATGACACTTTGACTACTACATCATATGTTTCAGCTACAGGTGAAACTCGAAAAATTAGAATATTGTGCAAAAGTTAATGCAACTTAAAAGGTGAAACTAATATATGAGATAGACTCATTACATGCAAAGCAAGATAGTTCAAGCCATGATTTGTCATAATTATGGCTTACAGCTCATGAAAACCCCAAATCCACAATCTCAGAAAATTAGAATATTACATGCAATCAATAAAACAAGGATTGTACATAGAACAATACCGGACCTCTGTAAAGTATAAGCATGCATACTGTATGTACTCAGTACTTGGTTTGGGCCCCTTTTGCAGCAATTACTGCCTCAATGTGGCGTGGAAGCTATCAGCATGTGGCACTGCTGAGGTGTTATGGAAGACCAGGATGCTTAAATAGTGGCCTTCAGCTCTTCTGCCTCTCATCTTTCACTTGGCAATGCCCCATAGATTCTCTATGGGGTTCAGGTCAGGAGAGTTTGCTGGCCAATCAAGCATAGTAATACCATGGTCATTGAACCAGGTTTTGGTGCTTTTGGCAGTGTGGGCAGGTGCCAAGGCAGGTGACTTCATTTTCCTGCTGGAAAATGAAGTCAGCATCCCCATAGAGCTCGTCTGCGGAAGGAAGCATGACGTGCTCCAAAATCTCCTGGTAGACGGCTGCATTGACCCTGGACTTAATGAAGCACAGTGGACCAACACCAGCAGATGACATGGCTCCCCAAATCAACACAGACTGTGGAAACGTCACACTGGACTTCAAGCATCTTGCAGTGTGTGCCTCTCCATTCTTCCTCCATACTCTGGGTCCTTGGTTTCCAAATGAGATGCAAAATTTGCTCTCATCGGAAAAGAGGACTTCGGACCACTGAGCAACAGACCAGGTCTGTTTTTCTTTAGCCCAGGTAAGACGCTTCTGACGCTGTTTGTTGTTCAGGAGTGGCTTGACAAGAGGAATACGACATTTGAAGCCCATGTCCAGGATCAGTCTGTGTGTGGTGGCTCTTGATGCACTGACTCCAGCCTCAGTTCACTCCTTGTGAAAGTCCCCAACAGTTTTGAATGGCCTTTTCCTGACAATCCTCTCCAGGCTGCGGTCATCCCTGCTGCTTGTGCACCTTTTTTTCCCACACTTTTCCCTTCCACATAACTTTCTATTAATGTGCTTTGATACAGCACTTTGGGAACATCCAACTTCTTTTGCAATTACCTTTTGAGGCTTTCCCTCCTTATGGAGGGTGTCAATGATGGTTTTCTGCACAACTGTCAGGTCAGCAGTCTTTCCCATGATTGTGATTCCTACTGAACCAGACTGAGAGACCATTTAAAGGCTCAGGAACCCTTTGCAGGTGTTATGGCTTAATTAGCTAATTAGAGAGGGACACTTTGAGCCTAGAATATTGCACCATTTCACAATATTCTAATTTTCTGAGATTGTGGATTTGGGGTTTTCATGAGCTGTAAGCCATAATCATCACAATTATGACAAATCACGACTTGAACTATCTTGCTTTGCATGTAATGAGTATCTCATATATTAGTTTCAGCTTTTAAGTTGCATTCGTGAAATAAATGAACTTTTGCACGATATTCTAATTTTTCGAGTTTCACCTGTATGTGTACTGTCAGTATATACCAGGTTACAAAATGATTTATTTATTATTATCTTTAAAATAACCTCCAATTAAAATGTATATAGGAAACAATTGAAATTAATATGTATTCCTAAATTCTTAGATGATTTAGCTTTATATACACATTGAATTATATTTATGTAGAACATAGATTATGAATCAATTATGCACACTTATTCCGTTACAATATTCTATACAGCAGATCATAAAAATATATCTTTAAAATTAACCTTACTCACAATGAATCGCATTAAAAATACCACAATAAAATACCAGAAAATGGACTGCTAACTTAACAGTGCTTAGTTAAACAATATAACAAGATACTATAACAGCCAATTTATATGCCAATTAATCTGAACTGAAATAACCTCTTGTTTAGCCACAATAAAGCAACGTTTTAAATATATCACAATAGCTACAAATAACTTAATACACCAGAGAAATTTAACTACAATAACCAATTTATATGAAATTTCACAATAGTAAAACTGATTTCTAAATATCAAATACAAATTATTTCTAGCCAATTAAAATTATTTAGCATTAATGTGACAAGTTCTAAACTACACAGGACTATGGATATAAACTTAAAATAGCAAATATGCTCTTTACCAGCTGCAATCTAACTATAGCTTTAGAATATCTTTGTTAAAATCTATTAAATATAAATCAACCATATACATCACCAAATAAACCAGATAAGTGTTTCAGCTTTTAAATTTCTTGAGGGTCATCTAAGAAGAATTTAGTCCACTATTGCAAGGATACAGGCCTCAAAATTGTTATCTTTCTATTCTCAAGAAAGTGTTCCAAAATGGCAGAGAAGATACTTGGCACAGAATCTGTGTGTTTCTCTCTCCAAACGTTATACTTCTTTAAGTCTGTCCCTTTGTCTAGTGTGTGTGGGTTCTTATTCAAGATAAAAACCCCTCCTTATTTTCTTTAATCATTCCCACAAAAATGTGATGGGCCCTCGGAGCTGAACATATCGTTGGTTATTTGGGAAATGCCTCCCTGAGCAGCCAAATACCTTTTGGTTGTAATACCATTCCTGAACCATAGGTGGCAGCAGACAACTAGAAATGCAGTCTCACCATCAAATACTGTTAATAGCAAACACAGATTCTTATATATCTTTAATTGTACATTCAACACACTCACCATTTCCTGACATTAATAAACCCATCTGGTCAACATATATGTCCCATCTAATATATTTTAACATGTATTTATAGAGACTAAACATGAGTATTCCACCTATAATATTTTCAAAGATGCATATTGTCATCTTTCCAAGTTATTTTTTTATCCTGAAGGTTTGCAAAACATTTTGAATTCATCAATACAGCCATTCATTTAATATAGCACATTTATCCAATACAGTATACGTTTCATATATATATATATATATATATATATATATATATATATATATATATATATATATATAGTCTGGGTGTGGAGAATATTAACTTATATGAATTTAAACTCATATTCATTATATATATTCATTATATTATATTCATTTCATATTCAATATTATCCAAACAGACAATCTCTCAGACTTATCTATTTACATTTACCATACTAAGGCGCTGCGGAACCTGTTGGCGCTCTACAACTACCTGATAATAATATAAATGAAATACTTTAAAAAAAAAATTTATATAGGTTATTTAAAATCTCAAACTGTTTTCACATGACTGTAAGTGAATTTTGGCATATGTTCCTTCCAGACCAGGATGCATATTGAGAATATTCAATGGGCTGTTTGTGATCTAACATTTGATTGCCAAGTAAGTGTTAATTACTATCTTCCTGAGCTTCAGCTAGCTTCAAAGAGGTCATTATAGACAGTGTGTCTGTCATCTCCATATGGGGTCATTACCTGGTAACTTTTCTTACATGGAAGAAAGATCAAGAAATCCATATATGGGACTTCAAACTTAAGAGTGTCATTCTAAGATTACTTTGAAAGCAAATTCCTTTGATGAATTGGGACAAAGGTTTGCAATGTGTCCTTGACAAACGAGAAAGGGGGGTTGGTGTGTTGTGGTTATAGCCCACACAACTCATGTCAAGGGAGATAAAATATCAAAATGTATTTGATATATAAGTAGTTTATTTAATGCTATTCACAGGTCCCCTGACAGTACTATTTACCTTAGACTTTGCCCTCTATGACACGCATTCAAGGGGAGGTGTCTAGGTGTAGCGCCACCAGAAGATGATTGGTCTCTACTTAACCACTTAGGATATATAAGGCGTATCACGAGCGGCGTTTGGCTTATCATTTTTACTACACATTGAGAAAGGCCACTTTGCTACGGCCGAAACGCGTATGTGGCATATTTTTTCCTAGTTCTGTGAGCCTCTGGTCTGAACACAGTCTCAGTCGCCCCTGACGCCGACATATCTGGTTATCGGACAGGAATACAGGGGGGTGGCTGAACTGTGCATCTTGCTCTCCACACTCCCAGTCTGGAATAGGTTTTTAGGTATTCACAAGAGGAATAGGTGTTCCTTCCTTATCAAGTAATATTTATTACAAACCTTGTTTTAATATATTTGTAAATAAAATTTGTTTTTTAATAAACTTATTACCCTACTTTAGCAGTTATTACTGCATATACTCCTATAATTTCTAAAATAGTTTTTCTCTACATAATTACCATTTAAAATAGGAATGAGTGCTCATTAACCCTCCCTGTCCTTCCCATTCCCTGTTCTTTATCCTTACTTATACTTATGCTCATTTGAGGGGTAGCACCAAGGATTATTATATTCTTTATTTCCTATAGATATTTTTATCACAGTGCCAATATTTTCTTTCCATTACCAATTTAGAGTGTGCAAACCACATTCCATTATTAGAGCACGTGATTTAGCTTCATTTACAAATTTTGAACAATGACAACCTTTGATGTGGGGGCAGAGATGCTTTGGTGGTCAGAGGATATAAAGAATTTAACAGTTGATTTGAAACACAAAAATACTTTAAACAATGAACAAGTTGGGGAATGGCTTAAATCTCTAAAAAAAATCTTAAAAAAATCTGAAAAAGACAAATAAAAAGACAATGGAATATTGGTATGTTTAATTTCTACACTGACAATAAGGTAATACCTAGAGGCCTACGACTAAAACTATTCCCTACATTTCAAGACTTAAAGCCAGCATTTAAAGTTAAATGGGAGGATGCCCTCTCTGAGTGCTCTTTTAAATTAATTGGATACCTTATAGAGCACAAGATGGATAAATTGAATGTGATAACTGAAGAAATTAGAAAGATCAGTGTAGAATTAAAATTACATGAGTCAAATGAATCATGTCAAAACCAAGGAAGAAGTAGAAAGATTTGCCAAATTCATATCGGATAAAAAAAGAAAAAAAGATAGAAAGAGATCTAACTGACTATGCCAATAAATCAGTGTATATGTGGAATATTAATAAAATATGAGTTCTGACTCTGACTTTCCAGATAAAGACTGTAACACCACTGATGCTGACAATTATGATGATGACGTAAGACCTAAACCCATCCTATGCAATAGGATTACACCCCATGGTAGTAATGCAACTGTCCCTTTAGGCGGAGAACCCGAAGAGGCAGGGGAAAACAGACCCAGAACCAGAAAACAGGTCAATTTCAATCAGAAATCCCTAACCAAGAAGAAACAAATCAGAAAGAATTAAATATAATTAACCTCTCTGACAAAAAAAACTCACTGATACACAAATCTCTGTCCTCAAAAAAGGTTTGTCTTTTGTACCTACAACTCATTTTGACAAGTTTGAGACTATAAAAGACGTCCATTTATTTACCCGCAAGGTGCTACTTAAGAAATATTTTTCCTCTGATTTAGAGACTGTGGGTTTAGATACTAATGATATCGCAGCTATTAATGACTTAATTGCTCTTATAGGTGATTCAAATTATGTAAACCAAGAAAGCTTGACCCTTGACACTAACTGGTGTAGTATACTACAAACTAAGTCACACTTTATACCCCCACCTAGTACATCTTACAATACTCTGACCTTTTTAGATCTTGTATGTAAAGATATATTGACATTATCTAATAAATGTAATATCCAATACTCTAATCTGTCCAGAGAAGAAAAACTAGCTCCAAAAACTATGACTCAGTGGACTGATATTCAGATAAAACTCAGTGACAAGGGTGGGGAATATTGTATTGTGGTCTATACAAATGTATGTGGAGGAAGCCAGAAAACAGTTGAATAATCAGAGGAACTATAAAACCTTGTTTGGGAATCCCACTGAAGCTTTCCTTAAAAAGTATACCACTTTAATTAATTCTGCAGCTCTTGAAGGAATTATTGATAAGAAAGAACTTACATTTTTGGAAGTTAAACAACCCAAAGTGGCAACATTGTATTTATTGCCAAAAGTCCATAAGAATCTAGCATGCCCACCGGGAAGGCCAATTGTATCAGGCAATGATTCCCTGACAGAAAAAGCTAGTAAATACGTGGATGCATGATTATGCCATATTGTAGACTCCCTACCCTCACATACGAGAGACACTATGCATGTTTTAAATAAGATAGAGACGCTTATCATCACCCCTAATTCAACATTAGTTACATGTGACGTTGAATCACTTTATACCAGCATTGAGAGACATTGGGGATGTAAAGCAGTTTCCCACTTTCTCCAAAAAAATTTACTAATGTCTATTGAAGTTAAACAATTTATTATGAACTTATTGGAATTTGTGTTGGGACATAATTATTTTACATTTGATGGTAGATTTTATTTACAAACATGTGGGACAGTTATGGGGACTGCCAATTGGTGAGTATTTGAGGATACGTAGAAACAGTTAATCTCTGGAATCTTTCAATAAAATGGCATGGAATTTAAGAAATAGACTCATTTTGAGAGGCTATTCTAAAAAGTCTCTTAAGAGAGCTTACCAGATTGCTTTAAATAAAAACAGACAAGAGCTGTTAATCCCTAAAACTAAAATTAAGGAACATTCCTCAACCCTTAGATTTATTTCCACATATACTAATCAGAGTAACCAAGTTTCAAATATTTTACAAAAACATTGGCACATTTTACAAGCTGATGAGCAACTTCAGTCTATTATCCCTAATAAACCGCAGATGACATATAGGAGAGCCAGTAATCTTAGTGATTGCCTAACCTCAAGTCACTTTAACAGAAATGCCAAAAAGGCACCTTTATATAAAGGCTCAATAGCCTGCGGCAATTGCAAAGTATGCACCTACATGATAAAGAAGAAAACTATGATTGATAGATTCCATAATAAATGGACAATATCTAATCATATCACATGTAAAACTTCTAATGTAATATATTGTGTATCTTACAGTTGTGACCTAATATATGTAGGGATGACAACCAGAAGTATGGGAATAAGAATGACGGAACATTTAAGCAATATCAGAAATGCTGCTAAGGATGTGGAAAAAGGAAAACAAATAACAAGCGTGGCACAACATTTTCTACAGTACCATGGTGGCAAAACAAGTAATTTTAAATGTTGGGGCTTGGAAACTCTTCGTATGGGAATTAGAGGAGGAGATGTGGAACAAGCTTTATTAAAAAGCGAAGCAAGGTGGATTTTTAATTTGAATTCTGTCATGCTTCACGGCATGAATGAAAATAATAATTTTTGGGTGTTTTTGTAAGAGTTCAGGATATATGATGGGTTAATAACACATATACATACTATCAATCACTCTTACATATATAGTCTTTCCATCTTTTTGACTCTCAAGTGCACCCAGAAACAGTTATCTACATATGCTTATTACTATTATGTAATTATAGATATATACTGGATATATTGGAGACACCTTCTGAACGCATTAGTACGGTATTTCTTCTACTTGATGTATGTAATGATACACAGTACACCACTTAGCAATTTGTACTACTTATATCGTATATATAAAAGTGGTATATAATATTGCACAATGTATTTTGTCTTACTTTTTAGCATTAAGTAGCAAGTTCCATCTTTATTAAAGTATTAGATGGTATCCACTAATTCAGTTTAAAGTCTCCTACCATCCTTATAGATGCTTAGTATATACACAGGTCTTATATTATTATGTTAGGAAATATTTTACTATGTATGGGATAAATACTGTTTAATCGATTTTACTGATCCCCATAAAACTGCTAAATTAAAATGATTTTTCCTAATGTACATAGTGGACACTTAAGGCTCAGTGTTCATATTATGATAACGTCTGTAAAGCACCTAATTTATGTATGTGTAAATAGAACATCAGTCCCTTCAGACTAGTATCTCGATAACATGTTGTCAAGTTACGATGTATACAGGGATATTTCATTTAACTAAAAGTGACCGGGACTTTAGGCTTATCTGGGTACACTTCTGAGTTGATTCTAGTTTGCCGCTTTAGTTACTCCTTAATCCTTATAAGCTTAGGTTTCACTTCATTCCAAAAATATAACTCCACAGGCTATAAGTGTATCAGACCGTATTGATCGGTCTGGTTTGGCTCTTTTAAATGTTGATTGGATATGTCTGAGGTAGTCATTACCTATCATTATATCCCTTTAGACTTTGCCCTCTATGACACGCATTCAAGGGGAGGTGTCTAGAAGGGGATGTGTAGCGCCACCAGAAGATGATTGGTCTCTATTTAACCACTTAGGATATATAAGGCGTACCAACAAGCGGCGTTTGGCTTGTCATTTTTTCTACACATTTAGAAAGGCCGCTTTGCTATGGCCGAAACGCGTAGTGTGGCATATTTTTTCCTAGTTCTGTGAGCCTCTGGTCTGAACACAGTCTCAGCCGCCCCCTGACGCCGACGTATCTGGTTATCGGACAGGAATACAGGGGGGTGGCTGAACTGTGCATCTTGCTCTCCACGCTCCCAGTCTGGAATAGGTTTTTTGGTATTTACAAGAGGAATAGGTGTTCCTTCCTTATCAAGTAATATTTATTACAAACCTTATTTTAATTTATTTGTAAATAAAATTAGTTTTTTAATAAACTTATTACCCTACTTTAGCAGTTATGACTGCATATACTCCTATAATTTCTAATATATTTTTTCTCTACATAATTACCATTTAAAATAGGAATGAGTGCTCATTAACCCTCCCTGACCTTCCCATTCCCTGTTCTTTATCCTTACTTATACTAGTACTATTTACCTGTCATGTGAACTAGAAATATGAGTCCCTAATGGCTGCTATTTATTTATTATATTTTTTTTACCTTCATATGTTTTTAGATAGTATTACATTCAGTTAGGTTTATTATCTAAACAATTCTTATATTCAGTTATTTACATCAGGTATTCACATATGTCTGTATTTGTTATTTACTATCACTGTATATGCCTTTAAGGTATAAAAGGGAATAAGTGGGAGTGTTTTTTACTTACATTTTCTGCCAATAGCTGTGAAGGGGTTACCTTTTAAGTCAGCATTGCATTGTGTCTAATTAGATCTATCATTACTGCACCTGCCGAAACGCGTAGGATCTTTTAGTCCTGTGATTTCTGTATCCTGTATTGGCAATTTTTTAGCCTTGTCAAGGTATTTGAAATATTATTAGATGATATACACAGGTATACTTATTATTATTTAATAGATCTGTGGCTGTGTACATCAAATAATTCATTTAATTTCTAAAAACTTCAAATGGCACTGTGTGAAATTTAGCCCCACTGTTTTTGGTTACACAGGATGAATCATAAAGGTAATTTTAAAGAAGGATAGATTGTCAGATAGATGACCCCATACAGTGAGTGGGGACGGGGGTGTCTGGGATCTGTCTTTGAGGCTTAATGAGATGCTCACAATTTCAAGAAAATGGAAATTAGCATGATGGAGCCTCAAAAGTACATGCCCATATATGGGTTTCCTGCCCAAGGTGTAGCCAATCCGTCTGTGAGTATATTTGAAGCTACAAACATGTTCAAGAAATTATAACTTTTTACAACTACTTGTAAAATGATCCCTGCTGGGTAACTGAAGCAATGAAAGTTGACCAGCAAAGACACATGTTATAGTGTAACTACTTGAATTCAAAAAAAAAATTTATGCAGCCTGAAAATTTAAATAACTATATGACAATCTATAATCTGCTGGATTTTTGTATAATTTTAAACACTGCATAGAAATGAATGTATGTATGTATACATATATTTTGGAAGCATAGAATGTTTTAGGATTTAAAATGAGCATTCTAACAATTATCTCTTTCATTCCAAGCATCTAATAAGTACATATCTATTTCATATTTTAAATTATATCCTGAATATTTTATCCTCTCAAAGAGAGATATACAGATATGCAATATTAATCTGTATGGAATAATAACCTCTGTATCTCTATATTTTTCAGACATATAATAACAAGATGTCCTATGAATATGGACCATAGACAAGATTCATGCATTCAGGGATTTATTAGAAATATAAAATATATTATATTCATGTTGGGATGCAGTGCAGTACTGAATATGAAATATGCTGTGGTTTTTATATGAATATACATCAGGATTTTAAATGCTATGAATTTTTGGAATAGTTAGCAGTATAAATTACTTTCATGTAATATGATATTAAAAAGAATACTGATGTTTCATATTAAAATAATCAGAAGGAATAATGTGACAGTACAATACATTTGAACATGTAAATTATTAATGTAAAGAAATTATGGCATTTATTACACATTTTAAAGAAATATTTTTAAATGTTAGAAATGATTAAATGTATTGCTGTGTTGTTTGTCATGCTGCCCCCGATGGCCAAAACCCGGTGTTGCGATGCAAGAATTACAACCAAAAGACAATTGGTTGCTAACAAAGATGCATTTTCCCCTAACAACCATATATCCCAGGTTGTCCAATTAGAAGGGGCAAGGATCCGTAAGGGCTATCCAATTCGTCAGTGATGTTACAAACAAAAAGGGGTGGGGTAATATCAGATGATCAAAACCCCAAGCATAGAAAAAGAAGGAGGCTGTCTGTGTGCAAAAAACTGTGACTGATAAAAACTTGGCTGCGTTACCTACAGTTACAAAAAGGCTAAGTAGCTACCTTCTTTTCCACATGCAAAAACTCAATTTTGGTATTCTGAGACGAAATGGATAAACAAAGAAGTTTTGGGAGATTGAACTACAATTTGGTTAAAACTGGTGATGTATGGCTATTATAATTTTTTTAAAAATATTTTAAACTAAGGTAATTGGTAAGACCATCGTCAAATTGTAAGTAATAGATTAAAGAGAGCAGTTTGTATTTTAGCGTATATCATAGCCTGTATATTTTAAACTAATCCTAAATTTTAAGTTGTTTATCTTTGCAAAAAAAAAAAAAAAAAATATATATATATATTATATATATATATATATATATATATATATATCTTAGAATTGGTTTTAATTATAAGTAACAAAGAATTTGTTCCAGTTTAAATAAATGGACATTTAAAGTAACTGTTTACATTAAGAATATATGTACTTTTAGTGTCCTAATTAGAATTGTATTAGAATCAATTGTAGCTAAATAGCTGAGTGCATTATTGAATGTTAGTAGCTGAATATCTTGGAATCTCATTGTGTTAATTGAATGAAAGGCTATTGTGAATAAGGCTAATTTTAAAGGTAAACTTTTATGAACTTTGCATAGCATATTTTAATAGTTTTAAACATGTATAGTATTGACTCCTACTCTGGTTCCTACAAATATATTTCAATGTGTTTATAGATATCAACTAATAAAAAGAATTCAGGAATTTATATTAATTTTATGGTTTCTAGTATATGCATATTGATTAAGGGTTTAATTTAAAGAGAGATTGTTAAATATATTGTGTTATAACCCAACCATATACTGACAGCCTATTGTGTCTAATAAAGTTTGGAGTATTTTTACATTTTCTGATTCCAATGCTTCTCTTTTTCAGTTCCCAGTTCCTGTTAGGGAACAGGGTCTAGGATTATATTCATTCTGTTCGTGGTTCAGAAAAAGAGGGAACTCTTTGTCCTATTCTAGTTCTAAAGTGTCTCAACAAGTTTCCTCTGGGTTCCATCCTTCAAAATTGAAACCATTGGTTCCATTTTTCCTTTGGTCCACGAGGGGCATTCATGATGACCATAGACCTGGAGTTCCTGAGATTTGCCTTTCGATCAAACACTTTCAGTTTGTGGCTCTTCCCTTTGGCCTGGCCACGGCTCACAGAATTTTTTTTAAGTTGAAGGCGATATTCAATGCTCTGATGGTTTGGCCTCAGTTGTCTTTAGTCCGGTTTATCTCGTTCTAGTTGGACAATTTCACCTCAGTGGTTTTCTTCAACCACCTGGAAGGAACTCCTTAGCTATGATGGAGGTGGCGTGGATTGTTCAGTGGGCGGACACTCACAACTGCTGTCTATCTGCTATCCATATTCCAGGAGTGGATACTGGGAGTGGACTTTTTAAGCAGTCAGACATTTCATCCGGTGAGTAGGCGCTCCTTCTGGAGGTGTTCTCCAGTTTAACTCTCAAATGGGGGGTGCTGGAGTTGGATCAGATGGCAGTATGCCAAGCTTCCAAGGTACGTTTAAGGGTCTAGAGATTAGTAGGCTGCCCTGATAGATAGTCTTGCAGGATCTGGTATGCTGACCTAGTAGAGCTGTCATTTCTTCCACCTTGGAGGTTGTTTCTTAAGAAGGACCTTCTAATTCAGGGTCCATTCCTTCATTCAAATTTCGTTTTCTCTGAAGTTTTGTGCTTGGAGATTGAACGTTTTGAGACCTCGATTCAGGCTTGCAAGTCTGTTACTGGTAACTTTTTCCATATGATATGGCGTTCATATCTTTATTGGTGTGAATCCGAGGGCTACTCTTGGAAGTAGGGTCAGGATTCCTAGATGTTGTCCTTTCTCCAGGTAGGTCTAGAGAAGGGTTTGTCAGTCAGTATCTTTTTTTTTACACTAGTGTCTGGCGGATGTGCCAGATGTGTAATCTTTTTGTCAGGCCCTGGTCAGAATCAGGCCTGTGTTTAAGTCTGTTGCTTCCTCCTTGGAGTCTATCCTTGTTCTTTAAGTTTTACAACAGGCTCCGTTTGAGCCATTGCTTCCATTGATATTAAGTTATTATCTTGGAAGGTTTTTGTTTCTTCTGCTCTGAGAGTTTTGGAACTCTCGGCCTTGTAGTGTGATTTGCCTTACCTTATCTTTCATGCTAATAAGGCGTTTTTTTTTTCGTACTAGGTTAAGTTTTCTTCCCAAAGTGGTTTCAGATAGAAATATTAATCAGGAAATTGTTGTTCCTTCCCTATGTCCTAATCCTTATTCTCATAAGGAACATTTGTTGCACAATCTGGATGTTGTGGATGCTCTAAAATTCTATTTACAGGTGACTAAGGATTTTTACCAGTCTTCTGCCCTGTTTGTTTGTTTTCTCTGGATAGAATAAGGGTCAGAAAGAGACTATTACTTCTCTTTCTCTCTGGTTGAGAAGTATAACTCGTTTTGCTTATGAGACTGTTTGGTCAGCAGCCTCTTGAGAGAATTGCAGCTTATTCCACAATGGCTGTCTCCTCTTCTTGTGCTTTTAAAATGTAGCTTCTGTGGAACAGATTTACAAGGCTGCAACTTGGTCCTCTCTGCACTTTTTTAAAATTTGATATATTTGATACTTTTGCCTCGGCTGAGGCCTCTTTTGGGAGAAAGTTTCTTCAAGCGGTGGTGCCTTCTGTTTAGGTCTACCTGTCTTGTTCTCCCACCCTAGTCATCTGTGTCCTCTAGCTTAGGTATATTGGTTCCCACTAGTAATTGATGACATCGTGGACTCATCATCTCTTAGGAAAGAAAACAAAATTTATGCTTACTTGGTAAATTTATTTATTTCCGGATATGGTGAGTCCACAACCCCACCCTTTTTTTGTAAGACAGTTATTTTTTTACTAAACCTCAGACACCTCTACACCTTTGTGTTATTCCTTTTTCCATTTCCCTTCGGTCGAATGGCTGGGGATTATGGGTAGGGGAGTGATACTTAACAGCTTTGATGTGGTGCTCTTTGAATCCTCCTGCTGGCCAGGAGTGATATTCCTACTAGTAATTGATGACGTTGTGGACGCACCATATCCGGAAATAAATAAATTTATCAAGTAAGAATAAATTTTGTTTTATTTCACTCTCCTTGGATTGCATTTTGCATTGTTTTTATAACACTTTGTACAGGATTAACCCTTAGCTTTCTTATCAGGGACTTTATATTAAAGGGATAGGAAAGTCATAATTAAACTTGCATGATTCAGATAGAGTGTGTAATTTTAAGACATTTCTAAATTTACTTCCATTTTCAAATGTGATTCATTCTCTTGTTATCCTTTGTTGAAAAAGAATACGCGCATACCCTACACTAGTGGGAGCTAGCTGCTGATTGGTGCCTCCTGCACACATTTGTCTCTTGTGATTGGCTAACTAGATGTGTTCAGCTAGCTGCTAGTAGTGTAATTCTCACCATCTTATGAAAGAAAACAACATTTATGTTTACCTGATGATAAAATTAATTTATTTTTTTGATAACCTTCACGAGGCCCGAGTGTCTTATCCTGTACAGTTTCATTTGTCCTACTTGTTCTGTCCTGCTTTTCTAGTTTACCTCCTCTACTTGGGCTATACATGTTACTGAGGGATTCTTCAAGAGTGGGTGAGATTAAAGATCTAGTAGTATCTAGTGGTGATTTTGTATCCTCCTAGTAGACTGGTGTGTAATTCCACGTGATGATCTTGTGGGCGCTCGCCATAATGAAAAAAAAATAAGTTATCAGGTAATATATCAAGCCATCATGTCCATTATAATGTAAAATTGAATGGTTAAAATAACCTTTTGATGCAGCATGTTTCTCTAGGTCTGTAATCATGTTGGAATATAAAATGCTGTGTGTTTCGATGCATTTAAGAAAACATATGTACTAACACATTGGGCTCTAAGTACTAAACAGTGTAAGCTGCTTCGTAACCCTTGAGGGGCAGATTAGCTCATACAAACCTGCTTCCTGCTTCTTACATTCTTTGCCATCTCTAAATTGGCGATGAGAATCAACAAAAAATTGCTCACTCAGGGGTGACTGACAGGCCCTTCTTTCTCGCTATTGGTTGCATGAGGAAAGTGGCAGTATTACACGCTCACTTAAGTGTGTAATGGTACATAGGGCAGCAGACAAACAGGGTCAGCTGCCTGTATGCCGCAAAGCCATGCAGACAAGTTCTGAAGTTGAGATCCTTTTCCATACGCAGTTTAAGACATGTGGCCCATTGTTACAAGCAGCAAACCTCATAATTGCTCATGAAAGTTATGTCATGCTGTTTCCTTACTATAAGATTGTTAGAAGTTAAATTTAATTCAAACACTTTAAAATAACCACTTTCAGTAATCTTTGAGCTTGAAACTGTTGAAGAACATGTATGTTACCTATTTCAAGATGGAGTCCATTCAGTCATTCTTGGGATCAAGATCAGTTCATTTATCAAAATCAGATGTATTGGTGCTTTTATTTCAATGTCTTTTATCAAGACAGAAAGAGAAAGGAAACAATATAGAATACAGTTTATATTCCAAAATTTAAAATAGTTTATTTGGCATTGGGCCAAGCTGTACACAGCTAGCGCAAGTTAAAATCACATCATAGGAAATTAGATAATTAGCAATTATACAAATATTTATCATATATAACTACTGAAATAATCCTAAAAAGGTAATACCAAAATATAAATTGCAATATGACAAGACAAAGGGAGAGGAATAGCTATTTAAATATAGGTGTTTTGTAAAGTAGTTTAAAGGGATACTAAACCCAAATTTTGTCTTTAATGATTCAGATAGATCATGCAATTTTAAGCTACTTCCTAATTTACTCCTACTATCAATTTTTATTCGTTCTCTAGCTATCTTTATTTAAAAAGTAGGAATTTATAAGAAAAATTGATAATAGGAGTAAATTAGAAAGTTGCTTAAAATTGCATGTTCCATCTGAATCCATTAAAGAAAAAATTTGGGTTTAGTGTCCCTTTAAGTAAGGGTGTGCAATCATATCACCATAATCACACACATACAACAAAGTATAAAGCAAACTTGTCTGTTCACAGAGTTAAAGGATTACTTTCTGTTATAATTTTTAAGCTAAACAACTAACATATTAAAGTTAATAAACATTAATTAAAACCTACTGACCTATATTTTCTCCAAAACGAAGTTTCATAACGTTCTAAAAGTTATATCTTTTATTCGCCGATGATGTCACGTTATCCTGCCCACTATTTTCAGCACTGCATGTTCAAAATACTTAAACCAATAACTTTGTGTTTAAAGCGCCATTTTGAAACTAGGTATTGTAAACGGATTGGTACAGAGCAAAGGATACCCACGGAGTGGGTTTGGAAAACAATTAAATTTGCAGCCAAGATTTCTGATATACGGTAGAGATATGTTAATGAAATGCTATTGATAAAAAGCGTATTTGGGGTAGTTAGTTAGTAACAGGCATAGAAAATATTTACTTACAGTGGCCCTTTAAAGGTACATTATACACTAGATTTTTCTTTTGCATAAATGTTTTGTAGATGATTCATTATATAGCCCATACAGTTTTTTTTTTTGGGGGGGGGGGGTTTAAATGTATAGTTTGCTTATTTTTAAATAACATTGCTCTGATTTTCAGACTCCTAGCCAGCCCCAAAGTTTTAGGAGATTACCAACAAATACCTACTCCAGCTTGCTCCTGTTTGTGTAAAGAGTCGTTTCATAGGCAAAAGAAGGGGGAGGGGGGGGAGTGTCTGCTAACGGTTTTATACTGGATTTTTATATTAGTATCTTGCATATTATTCTTTATAGTAGTGTCTATTACATGCAGTCTTATATGAAAATTGGTGTATACTGTCCCTTTAAATGATCCTATTACTCCCTTAATTACAAAATAGAAATAGTTAAGCGATTTACCTACTATCGGCTAGATTACGAGTTTTGCATTATGGCTATTAGCGCTTAAAAATTGGCCATTACGCTGGAATGGCCAATAACGTATATTACAAGTCGCAGCAGTATAAGCTATACCGCAAGCGTTTTAGCCTGTAAACGCACGTCCATTCCGCTTTAAAAAAATTATGTTTGAGTGCGGATTTTCCATAGCGCCATATACAGGTATGTCAGGCTAAAATGCTTCTGAGGACCAGTAGTTATGGATTTTGCGAAACAAAAAACTTGTAACTAAAATATTACAAAGTACACTAACATCCATAAACTACCTATTAACCCCTAAACTGCCACCCTCCCGCATCGCAAACACTATATTAAACATGAAAGAACAAAAGGGATCCAATACATTCAGCCACTTGCGCAGATATAAAAAACTATTTTATTTCAAAAACATCTAAAAACAGACAAAACATATCAGCAGCAGACTCCAAACAGGGTGTTATGCCATGAGATAAAAATTGGTCTGACGGTTTCGGTCCTGGTATTAACCCCTAATCTGCCGCCCATCCACAACACGACTATTGAATAAACCTATAACCCCCTAATACGCCGCTCCCCGACATCGCCAACACTAAATATAATTATTAACCCCTATTCCGCGCTCCCTGACACTAATGAATAGTTATTAACCCTAATCCACGCCCCTGACATCGCCGACACCTAAATAAACCCTATTAACCACCGCCCCCCCCACCCACATCGCAAACAACTATAACCCTATCACCCATAAACTACCTATTAACCCCATAATACCGCCACCCTCCCACATCGCAAAACACTATATTAAACTTATTAACCCCTGAATCACTTTATTTAGTGTCGACAATGTCGGGGAGTGGTGGATTTCGGGTGTTTAGACTAGAGGTTAATGTTAGGGTGTTAGATTTAAACTTAACTTTCTTTTCCTCATAGACATCAATGGGGTTGCGTTACGCGATCTCCATTCCGCGATCCACAGGTGCTTTTTACCTCTAGTGATTAACTTGTATCTAAGCCTCTGTAGACTTCCCCCTTATTTCAGTTAATTTGACAGACTTGCATTTTAGCCAATCAGTGCTGGCTCCTAGAAACTCACGTGCGTGAGCACAGTGTTATCTATATGACACACATGAACTCTAGTAGTGAAAAACTGTCAAAATGCCCTGAGATAAGAGGCGGGCCTTCAAGGACTTATAAATTAGCAAATTAGCCTCCTATGTTTTAGCTTTCAACTAAAAAATACCTAGAGAACAAAGCAAAATTGGTGAGAAAAGTAAATGGGAAAATTGTTTAAAATGACATGCCCTATCTGAATCATAATATGACTAGACTGTCCCTTTAAATTGCACTAGCTGTGTACAGCTTGGCCCAAAGCCAAATAAGCTATTTTAAATTTTGGAATATAAACAGTATTTGATATTGTTTCCTTTCTCTTTCTGTCTTGATAAATGATATAGCACTTTGTTGCATTTTTACAACTGTGGTCTCCCTTTGTCTCTTTTGGTTGCTTCATGTACTTAGTTAATCTAAGTAAATATTTATTGTCCACAGTGTATCTCTGGTTATAATTAACCACAGCTATAATTAAAATTCATGTTTCATTTTCACACATTCACTCTCATCCCTCTTTCTTTATTTCATGTTTCTTCTCACCAGTTTTTACTTATAATTTAAGATTGATCACATTTAATTTACCAGTAAGTGTACTTCTACAATTTTCATCTTATACATTCATTCTCATCTTTGTTATTGGCTTTTCACCCATGTTCACTTGGCATAACCTGCAACAATTCACTCACTATCCAATTGATTTGATTTACCTTTAGGAAGATGTCTATGTAAATGTTAATTACACATTATGGGGCTGAATTATCATTGTGTGGGCGGGACATGATCCGCTGTAGCAGATCAAGTCCACCGCACATTGATAAATGCCGACAGCATATGCTGTTTGGCATTTATCTTTGCACAAGCATTTCTAGTGAAATGCTTGTGCAATACTGCCCCTGCACATTCTCGGCCAATCGCCCGCTAGCAGGGGGGTGTCAATCAAACCATCGGGCTGATTTGCTGTCCGCCACCTCAGAGGTGGTGGACGAGTTAAGGGCCGCTGCTTCTTAACTTATGTTTCAAGCGGAAACTGAAACTATGGGGGTAGATTGCAGCATCTGCTAATTGTTAAATCGACCCCTTACTCTCATTTTTTTGCTATTGACTTTATCTGCACTCATTTTTCTTTTGGGCATAACTTGCAAGAATTTAATTACTATCCAAACTGACTTCTAATTTGGTTACCTTTATGAAGATGTCTATGCAAATAAGTACTTATATAGGCATACACAGATTGCGGCATATGAATCTTTCTAAAGATCCAAATACAATTAATATATACCATCCTTTTAAAATGGAATTTCATCTGCGCAGATACGCTCAGATTTCAGGAAATGCAATTTATTCTGTGTCATTTCTGGATTTAATTTGAGTATTTTGTATATAAAGGGCTAGATTTTAAGTTGAGCGCAAGATATCGCTTCAGCTAAAGCAATATTTGCCCTCAACTTAGTAATACCATTCTCATTGCACGGAAGCATCGTGCTCACAAGAGCGCACTTTCATAGCCTCCAATGGGAGCCTCATTCTCATGCTTCAGCTCCCAGTAGTGCATTGCTGCTTCTTCAATAATGGTAAATAGAAGGTAAATTGGAAAGTTGTTTAAAATTGTATTCGCTATCTGAATAATGAACGGAAAATTTTGGCAAACAAATATAAAATCTTACACTAACTGCTATTTTATTTTCTTAGGTTAAATTACCTTTGACTGTGGAGGAGATATTACATTTTGGTGAAAGCAACAGGGAACTTTTTATCAAATCCGGTACATACAGCATCATTCCTATTACTGTATTGGAATCAGGCTGTACCATAAGTTGGGTGTTCTCGTCAGATACTAAAAGCATTGCATTCAGTGTGGTTTATCAAGAAACTGAAGACTCTCCACTGGATCAGTGTAAAGTAAGTCTAACCAAGAATATTACCTGTAAGAGTTTGATAACAGCATATACAGTATATCATATATGCTTTAGAAAATTCACAAATATAATTGATAAAGTTCTCATGCCATACCATGTAAACAAGTAGAGGCCTTTATAATGGAGATGTCAAATGATAAATACGCACCTAATTTTGGACTTCAAAACAACATTCCTGCAGATTATTGTGAATAAGTGTATAATTTAAAGACATTCTACATCCTATAATGCTGATAAGTAATTTAAGTTTTTAAAACAGCTGCATATACAGTTTGCTAGTTCTTCAGATACCTCACACACTGCTGTTAAACCTATACTGGATTCACAAGCAAAGTATTTAAAGGGATACTAAACCCAATTTTTTTTTTCTTTCATGATTCAGATAGAGCATGCAATTTTAAGCGCCTTTCTAATTTACTCCTATTTTCAATTTTTCGTTATCTTGCTATCTTTATTTGAAAATACGGGGAATGTAAACTTAAAGAGCCGGCCCATTTTTGAGTCAGCGCTCTGGATAGGGGCTTGGTGGTATAATGAATGTATAACCAACCTGCCTCCATTTTGTATCTATTCAGCCGTTCTGAACTAATACTAAACTGATATTATGCTAAAACTAAGTCTTCAGATGTTATGCTGTTACAGGGAACATCTTTATCTGTTTAGCTCAGCATTTGTTTTGTTAAACATGCTCCCACCACATAGCTTAGCTTAGGCAGATGTGCTTATCTCTCTTTCGAGGTTGAAGTGTCACAGCTTTGTCTCTTATTAAACACAAACAATCCTGGGGGGTCAATTTATCAAGAGGCGAGTGGATGCCCAACCTCACTAAATGCCGACACCATACACTGTCCGCATTTAACATTCCACAAGCATTTCTAGTGAAATGTTTGTGCAATGCTGCCCCCTGCACAATCGTGGCCAATCGGCCGCTAGCAGGGGGTGTCAATAATCCCGATTGGATCGGGATGATGCACCCCGCCGACCTAAAAGGTGGCAGACAAGTTAAGGTAGCAGCGGTCTTGCGACTGCTGCTTAACTTCTGTTTCCAGCGAGCAGGAAACTTTGCGTGGAAAAGCAGCATCCACTGCTTATTAAATCTCCCCCCTACTAAAGCTTACATTGCTGATTTTTCAAATAAAGATAGCAAGAAAATGAATAGAATTTGATAATAGAAGTAAATTAGAAAGTTGCTTAAAATTGCATGCTCTATCTGAATCATGAAAGAAAAAAATGTGGGTTTAGTGTCCCTTTAAAGCCATTGTGTTGGGATAAGTTAGTGGATAAACCTTAGGCAAATAAGGTTTTCTGACCTTATACATATTTTAATAATAAAAATATTTTAAGTGATTTTAAAGTTTTTTTTTTTTTAAAGGGATATGGTATATATATATAATGTGTGTGTGTGTGTACAAGTGTTTGTTTCTGATTATTCATAAGCGGAAATACTATACTTGTCAACTTAGAGAGAATACAATTATTGAGAGGTGATACCATTTTTGAATCATTTGACATTTAAGAGATATTGCACAGGGATGTATTCACTTCTGTTGTTTTCTGTATTGAACATATGTGTATGTGTGTGAGCACATATGTACACATACACGTAGGTAATTACACACATACAAATCCACACAAATACATATACACCTTTGAGCCCTTCCCGGTACAACACCTTGTCATATACCATCTCTTTTTCTCTTTAAATCACTTTTTAAACATTTATTTTAATAAAAAAATATATATTTTACTTTTAATATGTATAAATATGAGTGACATACTTTATTTAATATATTTTACTTGTGTTTTTATATACGTTTATTGTAGCTCTATCACTTCAACACGCTAAACACATAACTCACGCAACACAACAATGAGCCGCGCTACCCATTGATATTATTGAGCAGGATAAAAAAATTACAGTTTGCATTATTTTCTTTTTTTACCATGGACTTGTAATATAATATTTGATAGCTCAGCCGACATGTGATAATGACAAGTGCTCAGGTGCCTGTTATTTTGTGTGGCTGCAACAGCATCAGGAGCAATAAGTGATTAATCATTTATTTAAATTTGAACTTCAATAGCTCTTTTTTTTATTATATCTTTTTTTTTTTATTACATTTCACTTTTTTACTATTAATGTGACAACCAATTTACAAAATACAGGCACAGAAAGAGGTACAGAACTTTAAGTATTTTTGAAAATCAAACATTATACCTGTCAGTTTTGGGGTATAGTTAAATAAGAAAAGGGGCAGTGTGCTTCTCTACCATTTGACTGGGCCTATTTTTGGTCCCAGTCCAGCCTTGTAGTATAGTATAAAAAGATAATACACATAATAGTTGCGCATTTCAGAAAAAAAGTTATAATTGTATATTTTAAAGGAAGCAGAGCTTCGCACGGTGCTTTTAGAAACATAGTAACTTTGCAGGTTTCAAGGCTCTTACTTAAAAGGACACTGAACCAAAATTGTTTCTTTCGTGATTCAGATAGAGCATGCAATTTTAAGCAGCTTTCTAATTTTCTCCTATTATCAAATTGTCTTCATTTCTCTTGGCATCTTTATTTGAAATGCAAGAATGTAAGTTTAGATGCTGACGCCATTTTTAGTGGAGCAACAATTGGGTGGTTCTTGCTGATTGGTGGATAAATTCACCCACCAATAACAAGTGCTGTCCAGGGTTCTGAACCGAAAAATAGCTTAGATGCCTTCTTTTTCAAATAAATATAGCAAGAGAACGAAGAAAAATTGATAATAGGAGGTAAATTAGAAAGTTGCTTAAAATTGCATGCTCTATCTGAATCACGAAAGGAAAAAAATTGGGTTCAGTGTCCCTTAAAGGAAAATAATAGTCTAAATTGAAATAAGCATGAACACATTTCATTTTTTAATAGTAATAGGTTTACAATAATTACAATAGGCTTGTTTTAGCAAAAATGCTTACAACAAAGCTATCAGTTTCAGTAGCATACACTAATATGCTGTGCATGGCCTAGTGCGCCATAACATTACACCGGCTCGGTTATACAAATATCATCATTATACTCACGACAAATAGGTGTAATTTAAGCCACTATGGATATCTATTATGTATTTTCTCCAAACCATTAACATATTTAGTCACATTTATATGGTACATAGATGTTATTAGAATTTTTGGATTATTAACAGGAAACATAAAATATATAAAAAAAAAAAAAAAGTTATATAGTATGTATAAGAAAGACAAATGCACTTAATACTTGCACATTTCAGAAAAAGTGCTTTTTTAATGAGTTATATTATTTAAAAGGAAGCAGAGCTTGGTATATTGGCTTTTGGAAACCTGGGGGACTTTCCAGTTTGCAAGTTTCTTACTTAAAGGGGACGATGTAATCTAAAATTTGCTACAATGTAAAGTAGTGAGTGTACAGCCTGTATAACAGTGTAAATTTGCCTGTCCCCTCCAAAATAACAACACACAGCCATTAATGTCAAAACAGTTGGCAACCAAGTGAGTACACCCCTAAGTTGAAATGTCCAAATTGGGCCCAAATAGCTATTCCCCCCCCCCCCAGTATCATGTCACTCGTTAGGTGTTACAAGGTCTCAGGTGTGAATGGGGAGCAGGTGTGTTAAATTTGGGTGTTATCGCTCTCACACTCTCTCATACTGGTCACTGGAAGTTCAACATGGCACCTCACGGCAAATAACTCTCTGAGGATCTGAAAAAAAGAATTGTTGCTCTACATAAAGATGGCCTAGGCTATAAGAAGATTGCCAAGACCCTGAAACTGAGCTGCAGCACGGTGGGCAAGACCATACAGTGGTTTCACAGGACAGGTTCCACTCAGAACAGGACTCACCATGGCCGACCAAAGAAGTTGAGTGCACGTGCTCAGCGTCATATCCAGAGGTTGTCTTTGGGAAATAGACGTATGAGTGCTGCCAGCATTGCTGCAGAGGTTGAAGGGGTGGGGGTCAGCCTGTCAGTGCTCAGACCATACGCCGCACACTGCATCAAATTGGTCTGCATGGCTGTTGTCCCAGAAGCAAGCCTCTTCTAAAGATGATGCACAAGAAAGCCCACAAACAGTTTGCTGAAGACAAGCAGACTAAGGACATGGATTACTGGAACCATGTCCTGTGGTCCGATGAGACCAAGATAAACTTATTTGGTTCAGATAGTGTCAAGCGTGTGTGGCAGCAACCAGGTGAGGAGTACAAAGACAAGTGTGTCTTGCCTACAGTCAATCATGGTGGTGGGAGTGTCATGGTCTGTGCCTGCATGAGTGCTGCTGGGGAGCTACAGTTCATTGAGGGAACCATTAATGCCAACATGTACTGTGACATACTGAAGCAGAGCATGATCCCCTTGCTTCGAGACTGGGCCACAACAGGGCAGTATTCCAACATGATAACAACCTCAATCACACCTCCAAGACGACCACTGCCGTGATAAAGAAGCTGAGGTTAAAGGTGATGGACTGGCCAAGCATGTCTCCAGACCTAAAACCTATTGAGCATCTGTGGGGCATACTCAAACGGAAGGTGGGGGAGCGCAAGGTCTCTAACATCCACCAGTTCTGTGATGTCATCATGGAGGAGTGGAAGAGGACTCCAGTGGCAACCTGTGAAGCTCTGGTGAACTTCATGCCCAAGAGGGTTAGGGCAGTGCTGAAAAATAATGGTGGCCACACAAAATATTGACACTTTGGGCCCAATTTGGACATTTCCACTTAGGGGTGTACTCACATTTGTTGCCAACGGTTTAGACATTAATGGCTGTGTGTTGAGTTATTTTGAGGGGACAGCAAATTTACACTGTTATACAGGCTGTGCACTAACTACTTTACATTGTAGTAAAGTGTAATTTTTGCAGTGTTGTCACATGTAAAGATATAATAAAATATTTACAAAAATGTGAGGGGTGTACTCACTTTTGTGAGATACTATATATATATATATATATATATATATATATATATATATATATATATATATATATATATATATTTACCAAATAAAAGCCCTGTGTGCAATCAGCTGTGGGGTGAGACACGTGTAGCATATGCTGGTGACTATGCTATGAGCTAGCAATAGCGTTACAGCCTCGATCTGAGCTACAATTCCTCTCTGTGTGGAGGACAAACTTGGAGAGTAAACACTGGTACTTAGCGGTGGTTTTTAGGACAGAGCATACTTCAGAAATATAGGGGACGCAATCCTGCACGGTGTTCAGCCACTGGTGGATTCGGGAAGGCAGCTAATGTGAGAGCCGGATCAGTGGCATGACGATTCCTTGGTGCCTGCCTGTTATGAAGTTGGAGCTGGTAAGTCCCCATCTCTTCTAAACTGTGGAGCGGTGAGGTTGATCTATAGGAGGACCAACATTAGCTCTGTATTCCGCTTTAATATTCAAGTATATAAACAGAGAGGAGGGATTATTTTGGTACAAAATCCCTGTCAATTATCAAGGAACACTGACACCTTAATTGAGGAGATGCTATGAACAAGCATTATTTATAAGGACTGTTCCCATGGATACAGTTATTAATAATTGGCAACTATATGCTACAACTTGGCATCAGCACAGTTGAGATTTGTTAATTATTCCAAGAAAGAATATCCCAGTAATCTCCTCTTTGGGACGATATACTATTCTCACTGTCTAATTAGGTTTAATGTTCTTTATACAGGGATCCCAGTTGTAGGCTCTGTTAATTTTTATTTTATGTGCCCTAATTAAAATGTATCAGTATTTGACCAAACTTTTGTAGTTGTTGCAGTGTTACATTTGGGAAGGAGGTTATCCTGTATCTTTATTATGTCTGCTTAATATGGGGTAACTGGGTAAGGTTTACTCTGGTGAATATATATATATATATATATATATATATACTCAGTATGTCTATATATGTGTACATATGTATGTATGTGTTTATATATGTATAATTGATCGCATTTACTTTCTACTTGTAATACGAGCAAAAAACCCAATGCACGCAAACACCCTCGATAAACCCCTTATCGCTGTTAGCGCTCCACTCGTAATCTGGCCCATTATCTGTAGAAAAGCTATGCAAACATTAACACTCATTAAACTTCCATTATGAGAGATTTTTGTATATGGAATAGCTAGTGGTGCTCAGTGAGCCCCATTCCCCAGCTATTAAATTTCAGTAACTAACTAGATAAAGATAACATTGGCAGGCTCAGCCAATTTTCATGAGCATGTTCTTGAGAACAACAGGTAATGGCTTTAATGAGCACAACCAGGTTTTTCTAATACAAAAATAAACATTCTTTCATGTAATTGGCAAGAGTCCATGAGCTAGTGACGAATGGGATATACAATCCTACCAGGAGGGGCAAAGTTTCCAAAACACCTATAAATACACTCCTCACCACCCCCACAATTCAGTTTTACAAACTTTGCCTCCTATGGAGGTGGTGAAGTAAGCTTGTGCTTAGATTCTACGTTGATATGCGCTTCTCAGCATTTTGAAGTCCGATTCCTCTCAGAGTACAGTGAATGTCAGAGGAATGTGAAGGGAGTATCACCTATTGAATGCAATGGTTTTCCTCACTGGAGATCTATTTCATAGGTTCTCTGTTATCGGTCGTAGAGATTCATCTCCTACCTCCCTTATTCAGATCGAGGATATACTCTCATATTCCATTACCTCTACTGATAACCGTTTCAGTACTGGTTTGGCTATCTGCTATATGTGGATGGGTGTCTTTCGGTAAGTATGTTTTCATTACTTAAGACACTCTCAGCTATGGTTTGGCACTTTATGTATTAATATAAAGTTCTAAATATATGTATTGTACTTATATTTGCCATGAGTCAGGTTTATGTATATTTCCTTTTGCAGACTGTCAGTTTCATATTTGGGAAAAGCATTTTTTTTAGGAAATTTTAGTTCTTACCAGGGGTTTAGTCTTTTTTCAAATTGACTGTTTTTCATAACATTTCGTGGGCAAGATTAGGCTTGCGAGGGTGCAAAATGCCAAAGTATATTGTGTCAGTCTTGGCGCAAGATTTTTTGGCGCAAAGTTATGTTTGATGACGCAAAATTCTTTTTTTCCGGCGTCTTAGTCGACGCCGAGTTCCTTTCACAAGGTTGCATCTTCAATGACGCGAGTGTGTCATTTCCGGATGTTGTTAGCGCCAAAAAAATTCTGTTTGCGTTGTGCGTCATACTTGGCGCCAAATATTTTCATTATTTAAAACCCCATTCCTATATGCCTCATCTTTTTTTCTCTATCAGAGGGCTATTCTGTTTGCATTTTTTTTCCCATTCCTGAAACTGCCATATAAGGAAATTGATAATTTTGCTTTATATGTTGTTTTTTCTCTTACATTTGCAAGATGTCTCAATCTGATCCTGTCTCAGAAACCACTGTTGGAACCCTGCTGCCTGATAATAGTTCTACCAAAGCTAAGTGTATTTGTTGTAAACTTGTGGAGATTATTTCTCCAGCTGTGGTTTGTAATAGTTGTCATGATAAACTTTTACATGCAGAGAATGTGCCCATCAGTAATAGTACATTGCCTGTTGTTCCTTCAACATCTAATGTACAAGATATACCTGTGAATTTAAAAGTTGTTATTGCTGATTCAATTCAGAAGTCTTTGTCTGCCATCCCGCCTTCTAATAAACGTTAAAAGGTCTTTTAAAACTTCTCATAAAGTTGATGAAATTTCAAAATGACCGACAACATAATGAATTATCCTGCTCTGATGAAGATCTATCTGATTCAGAAGATCCTTCCTCAGCTGTTGACACTGACAAATCTATGTATTTATTTAAAATGGAGTATATTTGTTCTTTGTTAAAAGAAGTGTTGATTACATTGGATATTGAGGAAACTAGTCCTCTTGATGTTAAAACTAGTAAACGTTTAAATTCTGTTTATAAACCTCCTGAGGTTTTTCCAGTTCCTGATGCTATTTCTGATATGATTTCTAAGGAATGGAATAGGCCTGGTACTTCTTTTATTCCTTCTTCAAGGTTTAAATAATCATATCCTTTGCCAGCAGTTAGATTAGAGTTTTGGGAAAAGATCCTTAAAGTTGATGGGGCTATTTTTACGCTTGCTAAACATACTACTATTCCTATGGAAGATAGTACTTCCTTTAAAGATCCTTTAGATAGGAAACTTGATACTTATCTAAGGAAATCCTATTTATATTCTGGTCATCTTCTCAGGCCTGCAATTTCTTTGGCTGATGTTGCAGCTGCATCAACTTTTTGGTTGGAAAGTTTAGCGCAACAGGAAATGGATCCTGATTTGTCTAGCATTGTTCGTTTGCTTCAACATGCTAATCATTTTATTTGTGATGCCATTTTTGATATCATCAAAATTGATGTTAAATCTATGTCTTTAGCTATTTAGCCAGAAGAGCTTTGTGGCTTAAATCTTGGCATGCTGACATGGTATCTAAGTCTAGATTACTATCTCTTTCTTTCCAAGGTAATAAGTTATTTAGTTCTCAGTTGGATTCTATTATTTCAACTGTCACTGGGGGGAAGGGAGTTTTTTTGCCTCAGGATAAAAGACCTAAGGGTAAATCTAAAGCTTCTAATCATTTTCGTTCCTTTCGACAAAATAAGGAACATAAACCTAATCCTTCCCCCAAAGAATCTGGTTCCAACTGGAAACCTTCTTAAAGTTGGAATAAATCAAAGCCGTTTAATGTCTGCATGAAGGTGCGGCCCTCATTCCAGCTCAGCTAGTAGGGGGCAGATTAAGATTTTTCAAAGATATTTGGGCAAATTCTGTCCAAAATCAATGGATTCAGAGTATTGTCTCTCAGGGGTATCGAATAGGATTCAGAGTAAGACCTCCTGTGAGAAGATATTTTCTCTCATGCATCCCAGCAAATCCAGTAAAGGCTCAAGCTTTCCTGAAGTGTGTTTCAGACCTGGAGCTTTCAGGGGTAATCATACCAGTTCAGTTTCAGGAACAGGGTCTGGGGTTTTATTTAAATCTATTCATTGTCCAAAAGAAAGAAAATTCATTCAGGCCAGTTCTGGATCTGAACATTTTGAATTGTTATGTAAGAGTGCCAACTATTCTGCCTTTTGTTCAGCAAGGGCATTATATGTCCACAATAGACTTACAGGATGCACATCTTCTTCATATTCCGATTCATCCAGATCATTATCAGTTTGTGAGATTCTCTTTTCTAGACAAGCATTACCAATTTGTCGCTCTTTCTTTTGGCCTAGCGACAGCTCCAAGAATCTTTTCAAAGGTTCTCGGTGCCCTACTCTCTGTAATCAGAGAACGGGGTATTGCGGTGTTTCCTTATTTGGATGATATCTTGGTACTAGCTCAGTCTTACATTCTGCAGGATCTCACACAAATCAACTAGTGTTGTTTATTCGAAGACATGGTTGGAGGATCAATTTACCAACAAGTTATTTGATTCCTCAGACAAGGGTCACCTTTTTAGGTTTCCAAATAGATTCAGTGTCCAGTGTCTCTAACAGACAAGAGACAATTAAAATTGGTTTCAGCTTGTCAGAACCTTCAGTCTCAACCATTCCCTTCAGTAGCTATGTGCATGGAAGTTTTAGGTCTCATGACTGCAGCATCGGACATGATCCCCTTTGCTTGTTTTCACATGAGAACTCTCCAGCTTTGTATGCTGAACCAGTGGTGCAGGGATTATACAAAGATATCACAATTAATATCCTTAAATCCCAATGTTCGACTATCTCTGACCTAGTGGTTAGATCACCATCGTATAGTTCTAGGGGCCTCTTTTGTTCATCCAACCTGGACTGTAATCACAACAGATTCAAGTCTTTCGGGTTAGGGAGCTGTCTGGGGATCTCTGATAGCACAAGGGGTTTGGAAATCTCAAGGCGAGATTACCAATCAATATTTTGGAATTCCGTGTGATTTTCAGGGCTCTTCAGGTTTGACCTCTGTTGAAGAGAGAACTGTTCATTAGTTATCAGACAGACAATATCACAACTGTGGCATATGTCAATAATCAGGGTGGGACTCACAGTCCCCAAGCTATGGGCGGAATCCAGCTCCTGTCTAATTTCTGTGGTTTATATCCCAGGTATAGACAATTGGGAAGCATCAGACTTTACATCTGGGGGAGTGGTCCCTCCATCCAGATGTGTTTTTTCAGATTGTTCAGATGTGGGGTCTTCCAGAAATAGATCTGATGGCTTCTCCTCTAAATAAGAAACTTCCCAGGTACCTGTCCAGGTCCAGGGATCCTCAAGCGGGAGCAGTGGATGCGTTGTCAGTTCCTTGGTGCTACCAACCTGCTTATATTTTCCCGCCTCTAGTTCTTCTTCCAAGAGTGATCTCCAAAATCATCATGGAGCAGTCGTTTGTGTTGCTGGTAGCTCCAGCATGGCCTCACAGGTTTTGGTATGCGAATCTTGTTTGGATGTCCAGTTGCCAACTTTGGCCACTTCCATTAAAGGGACACTGTACCCAAAATTTTTCTTTCGTGATTCACATTGAGCATGAAATTTTAAGCAACTTTCTAATTTACTCCTATTATCAAATTTTCTTCATTCTCTTGGTATCTTTATTTGAAATGCAAGAATGTAAGTTTAGATCCCGGCCCATTTTTGGTAAACAACCTGGGTTGTCCTTGCTGATTGGTGGATAAATTTATCCACCAATAAAAAGTGCTGTCCAGAGTACTGAAACCAAAAAAAAGCTTAGATGCCTTCTTTTTCAAATAATGATAGCAAGAGAACGAAGAAAAATTGATAATAGGAGTAAATTAGAAAGTTGCTTAAAATTGCATGCTCTTTCTGAATGACAAAAGAGAAAATTTGGGTACAGTGCCCCTTTAAGGCCAGACCTTCTGTCTCAAGGTCTGTTTTTCCATAAGGATCTCAAATCATTAAATTTGAAAGTATGGAAATTGAACGCCTAGTGCTAAGTCATAGAGGTTTCTTTGACTCGGTGATTAATACTATGTTACAGGCTCGTAAATCTGTGTCTAGGAAGATTTATTATCGAGTTTGGAAGACATATTTCATTCTTTTAGAATTCCTAGAATTTTACAGTTTCTTCAGGATGGTTTGGATTAGGGTTTGTCTGCAAGTTCCTTGAAGGGACAAATCTCTGCTCTTTCTGTTTTATTTCACAGAAAGATTGCTAAGCTTCCTGATATTTACTGTTTTGTACAGTATTTGGTCCGTATCAAGCCTGTCATTAAATCAATCTCTCCTCCTTGGAGTATTAATTTGGTTTTGAAGGCTTTACAGGCTCCTCCGTTTGAGCCTATGCATTCTTTGGACATTAAACTACTTTCTTGGAAAGTGTTGTTCCTTTTGGCCAACTCTTCTGCTAGAAGAGTTTCTGAATTATCTGCTCTTTCTTGTGAATCTTCTTTTCTTATTTTTTTTTCTTCATTTAAATTCTTACCTAAGGTTGTGAATTCTAACAACAATAATAGAGAAATTGTTGTCCCTTCCTTGTGTCCTAATCCGAAGAATTCTTTGGAGATATCCTTACATTCTTTGGATGTGGTAAGAGCTTTGAAATATTATGTTGAAGCTACTAAAGATTTCAGGAAGACTTCTAGTCTATTTGTTATCTTTTCTGGTTCTAGGAAAGGTCAGAAGGCTTCTGCCATTTCCTTGGCATCTTGGTTAAAGATTTGGATTCATCAGACTTATTTGGAGTTGGGTCAGGCCCGCCTCAGAGAATTACAGCTCATTCTACTAGATCAGTCTCCACTTCGTGGGCTTTTAAGAATAAAGCTTCAGTTGATCAGATTTGCAAAGCAGCAACTTGGTCTTCTTTGCATACATTTACTAAATTCTACAGTTTTTATGTATTTGCTTCTTCGGAAGCAGTTTTTGGTAGAAAAGTTCTCCAGGCAGCTGTTTCAGTTTGATTCCTCTGCTTATGTTTTAAGTTTTTTTCTTTCATTTATGAGAAAAACTTATTTTTTTGGTTGTGGATTTAATTTTTTCAGCAGAAAATGGCTGTTTTTATTTTATCCCTCCCTCTCTAGTGACTCTTGTGTGGAGTTCCACACCTTGGGTATTACTATCCCATACATCACTAGCTCATGGACTCTTGCCAATTACATGAAAGAAAACATAATTTATGTAAGAACTTACCTGATAAATTCATTTCTTTCATATTGGCAAGAGTCCATGAGACCCACCCTTTTTATGGTGGTTATGATTTTTTGTATAAAGCACAATAATTTCCAAATTCCTTTGTTGATGCTTTCTACTCCTTTCTTTATCACCCCACTACTTGGCTATCCGTTAAACTGAATTTTGGGTGTGGTGAGGGGTCTATTTATAGGCATTTTGAGGTTTGGGAAACTTTTCCCCTTCTGGTAGGATTGAATATCCCATACGTCACTAGCTCATGGACTCTTGCCAATATGAAAGAAATGAATTTATTAGGTAAGTTCTTACATAAATTATGTTTTTCCCATACATTTAATACGCTGCAGTAGGTACAACAAGAAATTTGGAACACATTAAGAGGAAACAACTAGTGGCAAGCATGATTTGCATCTTACGGCCATCTTGGATGCCTATGAGCAGGCTTAAAGGGATAGTCAACACCAACATTTTTGTTGTTTAAAAAGATAGATAATCCCTTTATAAACCATTCCCCAGTTTTGCATAACCAACACAGTTATAATAATACACTTTTTACCTCTGTGATTACCTTGCATCTAAGCCTCTGCAAACTGCCCCATTATTTCAGTTATTTTGACAGACTTGGATTTTAGTCAATCAGTGCTAAATCCTAGGTAATTTCACGCGCCCGAGCTCAATGTTATCTATATGACACACATGAACTAACGCCCTCTAGTTGTCAAAATGCATTCAAATTAGAGGCGGCCTTCAAGGTCTAAGAAATTAGCATATGAGCTTACCTAGGTTTAGCTTTGAACTAAGAATACCTTGAGAACAAAGCAAAATTGGTGATAAAAGTAAATTGGAAAGTGTTTTAAAATTACATGCCCTATTTGAATTATGACAGTTTTTGTTTGGGCTTGACTGTCCCTTTAAAGTTTGTATAAGGGTGCAAAGGGCACATGAAACATATGTACACATGCCTCTGAGACAGTAATAATTTTGCTAATAGAAGTAAATTGCAAAAATGTATCTAGTCAAAACTGAAATGCAATCAAGCACATTTTAATTTTGAATATTATATCCCTTTAAAGGGCAATTGAAGTCAATGATTAACTATCATCGTTCAGGTTTTTTTTTTTTTCCTATTTTACTTATGTTATCAAATTTATATATGTTGTCTATATGTTTAACATTCTTACAAAAATTGTTATTATCACTGCTGCCATTTAGTGCTTAAAGGGACATGAAACCCAAATTTTTTCTTTCATGATTTTGAAAGAGCATACAATTTTAAACAACTTTCTAATTTGCTTCTATTATCTAATTTGCTTCATTCTCTTGATATTCTTTGCTTAAGTATCTAGATATGCTCAGTAGCTGCTGATTGGTGGCTGCACATAGATGCCTCGTGTGATTGGCTCACCCATGTGTATTGCTATTTCTTCAACAAAGGATATCTAAAGAATGAAACAAATTAGATAATATAAGTAAATTGGAATGTTGTTAAAAATTGTATTCTGTACCTGAATCATGAAAGAAAAATTTTGGGTTTAGTGTCTCTTTAAGACACATTTGTGCTCCTCAGCCTACCTCAGTATGCTCTCAAGAAATAAAGCTAATTTTCAGAAAAAGGGTGAGTTAAATTTTGATAATATAAGAAATCGTAATTTTTTATTTTAAAAAAATGTCAAAATTGTACAATTTGTTTGAATCATGAAAGAAAGTTTATTTTTTACTTAAATCTTCCTTTAAATATCAAGCAAAGCTATAAAGCAGAGTATTTTAGTTAGTCTAAGCTCTGCTTCAAGCTCAAAATTAGTTACACCACAAATTAGGTTTTTTTAATTTTCAAATTTGACAGAATATAGAAAACTAAAAAACACTATAGAGATATTGGTGATTTAACCAACACTGCCATCCTGTGGCTTAACATAAATAATGAATGAATGCAATCATAAAAATATATATACAGTATAAATATACAGTATATATAAATAATATTTACACCT
Organism: Bombina bombina; assembly: GCF_027579735.1. NCBI lineage: Eukaryota > Metazoa > Chordata > Amphibia > Anura > Bombinatoridae > Bombina > Bombina bombina. The sequence continues at coordinate 541,968,592 of NC_069503.1, forward strand.
TACTAGAGAAACAGCATTAAATAATGCAATATACATAAACACATCTAAAGAAATGAATTTGTTTTAAAATACACATCATGTGGGTATACCAGCCTCAGCACTAGACACTTAATAAAGGGACATAACACTCCAAAAATGTATTTCATGATTCAGATAGAACATACAATTTTAAACAACTTTCCAGTTTACTTCTAGGGGCCCCTGTTTCCGCGCAAAAACAGCAGTTATGAAGCAGCGGTCAAATCGAATACGATCAGGTTTATTGACACCCCTGCTAGCGGTCGATTGGCCGCGAATCTGCAGGGGCGGCATTGCACCAGCAGTTTACATGAACTGCTTGTGCAATAATAAATGCCGGCAGCGTATGCTGTCGGCATTTATCGATGTGCAGCGGACATGATACACTACATCGTATCATGTCCGCTTGCACTATGATAAATTGGCCCACTAGAATCAAATTTATTGTGGAATAATAATAATGATTCAATTAATCACTGGGTAGGAGCCCATTGCAATTTTCAAAGTGAATTGTGGATCTTCTATTATTTAAAAGGTTTGCACTTTAAAATAGAAAAAATAAAGATTTTGGACAAATTTAAGTAACCAACACAGAAATGTTTCCAGCAGAGACCCCTGTCCTAGATAAAGTCCTCATTCACAAAAAAACAGGTACATTAAATTTTCTCATTTAGTCTTCTGAACTTTTTCCCCAAAACCCAGTGCAATGATACTACATACCTTCGCGACCTTCTTTTTATATTTTATTCATAATTGTAGCCACACATGAAAGTTTAGTAAAATCTTGTACACCGTACACACTGTCATATAACGCACACCACACATTCTCCTACAATATACACAAAGAAAGAAAGTTTATTTTTTACTTAAATCTTCCTTTAAATATCAAGCAAAGCTATAAAGCAGAGTATTTTAGTTAGTCTAAGCTCTGCTTCAAGCTCAAAATTAGTTACACCACAAATTAGGTTTTTTTAATTTTCAAATTTGACAGAATATAGAAAACTAAAAAACACTATAGAGATATTGGTGATTTAACCAACACTGCCATCCTGTGGCTTAACATAAATAATGAATGAATGCAATCATAAAAATATATATACAGTATAAATATACAGTATATATAAATAATATTTACACCTTACTAGAGAAACAGCATTAAATAATGCAATATACATAAACACATCTAAAGAAATGAATTTGTTTTAAAATACACATCATGTGGGTATACCAGCCTCAGCACTAGACACTTAATAAAGGGACATAACACTCCAAAAATGTATTTCATGATTCAGATAGAACATACAATTTTAAACAACTTTCCAGTTTACTTCTAGGGGCCCCTGTTTCCGCGCAAAAACAGCAGTTATGAAGCAGCGGTCAAATCGAATACGATCAGGTTTATTGACACCCCTGCTAGCGGTCGATTGGCCGCGAATCTGCAGGGGCGGCATTGCACCAGCAGTTTACATGAACTGCTTGTGCAATAATAAATGCCGGCAGCGTATGCTGTCGGCATTTATCGATGTGCAGCGGACATGATACACTACATCGTATCATGTCCGCTTGCACTATGATAAATTGGCCCACTAGAATCAAATTTATTGTGGAATAATAATAATGATTCAATTAATCACTGGGTAGGAGCCCATTGCAATTTTCAAAGTGAATTGTGGATCTTCTATTATTTAAAAGGTTTGCACTTTAAAATAGAAAAAATAAAGATTTTGGACAAATTTAAGTAACCAACACAGAAATGTTTCCAGCAGAGACCCCTGTCCTAGATAAAGTCCTCATTCACAAAAAAACAGGTACATTAAATTTTCTCATTTAGTCTTCTGAACTTTTTCCCCAAAACCCAGTGCAATGATACTACATACCTTCGCGACCTTCTTTTTATATTTTATTCATAATTGTAGCCACACATGAAAGTTTAGTAAAATCTTGTACACCGTACACACTGTCATATAACGCACACCACACATTCTCCTACAATATACACAAACGGCTCACACACTCTCATACCACACAAATTTAATGTGGAATAATAATAATGATTCAGTTAATCAGTGGATAGGAGCCCATTGTAATTTCAAAGTGAATTGTGGATCTTCTATTATTTGAAAGGTATGCACTTTTTAAAAATAAAAAGTTTTTCTAAAATTTTGGACAAATTTAAAAGGATACTAAATTCAATTTTTTTCTTTAATGATTCGGATAGAGCATGCAATTTTAAGCAAGTTTCTAATTTACTATTATCAAATTTTCTTTGTTCTCTTGCTATCTTTAGTTAGAAAGCAGGAATGTATATGCTGGCGTGGTTGCAGAGAAGTAGGTTTGGACCTGCATATCTGGTGGGCATGCCCAAAGTTTTCGCCACTGTGGGAGGACATTGGGGCACTATGTAACTCACTCTGTCTTGTACCCATGTTGACCCCTTCTAATGCCTTACTACATGTTCTGGAGAAAAGAATATCAAATACGTCAAAGAGACTGATGATCTATATTTTAAAAGCTACTAGACCCTGGCACAACAGAAAAATACTTTTTTTTAATTTAATTGATCAAATGGAAAAGTATTGGTCTGTTTTTGTTACCTGGTTACTTAAATGACTTGCCCTTTTCTTTATTTTTCTCCTTCTCCATAACCACAGTGTGAGACAGTAGTATTCTCTTTGTCTTTCCTTTTTTTTTTCTCTTCCCCTATCCTTATCCCTTCCTATCCTTATATTAATAATTTCACAAATATAAGAGTACACCTGAGAATGACATTTTGCAATTTAAAGAGGTAATGCACAATACCGCAACTATTGTAACAACAAAATGTCTGGACTCTGTTTTTGCTAATAATCATTAAGACAAATATGTTTACAAGCGAACAAAATATCTGTAACCATGTATAAATTGACGATTTTATGCGTTGTAATATTGTTTTATTTTTGAAAAATCAATAAAAACATTTAAACAATTAAAAAAAAAAAAAAAGCAGGAATGTAAAGCTTAGAAGCCAGTCCATTTTTGGTTCAAAATCTGGGTTACACTTGCTTATTGGTTAGCTGAATGTAGTCACCAATAAGCAAGCGCTATCCAGGGTACTGAAGCTAAAATGGTCCGACTCCTAAGCTTTACATTTCTTTTTAAATAAAGATAGCAAGAGAACGAAAAAAAATTGATAATAGGAGAAAATTAGAAAGTTGCTTAAAATTGCATGCTCTATCTGAATCATTAAAGAATAAAAATTAGGTTTAGTATCCCTTTAACGACACACGTCGTACAGGGTACGTCACACACAAACTGGTCTTTAAAGACCAGCGATGTACCCTGTACGTCGTTAAGGGTTTCAAGCGGCTGGAAGTGATCCTGATAACTTCCTGCCACTTTCAAGGTATTGCCGTGATGCCTCTGTGGCCCTCTCTGCATCGGCCAACGATGGTGCCGATCGTTGGTGGGTGGGAGCAGCTGCAGGGAGGTGGGTAGGAGGCCCATCGCTGGGGAATTTCCTTCCGGCAAGCAGATATCGATGTCGGTTCCACGCAGGAGCGCACGGGGGAGGTGAAGGGCGGGTGCTCGCACACCCGCGATTTGGCAACATAAAAAACATAATTTATGTAAGAACTTACCTGATAAATTCATTTCTTTCATATTAGCAAGAGTCCATGAGCTAGTGACGTATGGGATATACATTCCTACCAGGAGGGGCAAAGTTTCCCAAACCTCAAAATGCCTATAAATACACCCCTCACCACACCCACAATTCAGTTTAACGAATAGCCAAGAAGTGGGGTGATAAGAAAAAAGTGCGAAAGCATATAAAATAAGGAATTGGAATAATTGTGCTTTATACAAAAATCATAACCACCACAAAAAAAGGGCGGGCCTCATGGACTCTTGCTAATATGAAAGAAATGAATTTATCAGGTAAGTTCTTACATAAATTATGTTTTCTTTCATGTAATTAGCAAGAGTCCATGAGCTAGTGACGTATGGGATAATGATTACCCAAGATGTGGATCTTTCCACACAAGAGTCACTAGAGAGGGAGGGATAAAATAAAGACAGCCAATTCCTGCTGAAAATAATCCACACCCAAAATAAAGTTTAATGAAAAACATAAGCAGAAGATTCAGACTGAAACCGCTGCCTGAAGTACTTTTCTACCAAAAACTGCTTCAGAAGAAGAAAATACATCAAAATGGTAGAATTTAGTAAAAGTATGCAAAGAGGACCAAGTTGCTGCTTTGCAAATCTGATCAACCGAAGCTTCATTCCTAAACGCCCAGGAAGTAGAAACTGACCTGGTAGAATGAGCTGTAATCCTCTGAGGCGGAGTTTTACCCGACTCAACATAGGCAAGATGAATTAAAGATTTCAACCAAGATGCCAAAGAAATGGCAGAAGCTTTCTGGCCTTTTCTAGAACCGGAAAAGATAACAAATAGACTAGAAGTCTTTCGGAAAGACTTAGTAGCTTCAACATAATATTTCAAAGCTCTAACAACATCCAAAGAATGCAATGATTTCTCCTTAGAATTCTTAGGATTAGGACATAATGAAGGAACCACAATTTCTCTACTAATGTTGTTGGAATTCACAACTTTAGGTAAAAATTCAAAAGAAGTTCGCAACACCGCCTTATCCTGATGAAAAATCAGAAAAGGAGACTCACAAGAAAGAGCAGATAATTCAGAAACTCTTCTGGCAGAAGAGATGGCCAAAAGGAACAAAACTTTCCAAGAAAGTAATTTAATGTCCAATGAATGCATAGGTTCAAAAGGAGGAGCTTGAAGAGCTCCCAGAACCAAATTCAAACTCCAGGGAGGAGAAATTGACTTAATGACAGGTTTTATACGAACCAAAGCTTGTACAAAACAATGAATATCAGGAAGAATAGCAATCTTTCTGTGAAAAAGAACAGAAAGAGCAGAGATTTGTCCTTTCAAGGAACTTGCAGACAAACCCTTATCTAAACCATCCTGAAGAAACTGTAAAATTCTCGGTATTCTAAAAGAATGCCAAGAAAAATGATGAGAAAGACACCAAGAAATATAAGTCTTCCAGACTCTATAATATATCTCTCTAGATACAGATTTACGAGCCTGTAACATAGTATTAATCACAGAGTCAGAGAAACCTCTTTGACCAAGAATCAAGCGTTCAATCTCCATACCTTTAAATTTAAGGATTTCAGATCCTGATGGAAAAAAGGACCTTGTGACAGAAGGTCTGGTCTTAGCGGAAGAGTCCACGGTTGGCAAGAGGCCATCCGGACAAGATCCGCATACCAAAACCTGTGAGGCCATGCCGGAGCTACCAGCAGAACAAACGAGCATTCCTTCAGAATCTTGGAGATTACTCTTGGAAGAAGAACTAGAGGTGGAAAGATATAGGCAGGATGATACTTCCAAGGAAGTGATAATGCATCCACTGCCTCCGCCTGAGGATCCCGGGATCTGGACAGATACCTGGGAAGTTTCTTGTTTAGATGAGACGCCATCAGATCTATTTCTGGAAGTTCCCACATTTGAACAATCTGAAGAAATACCTCTGGGTGAAGAGACCATTCGCCCGGATGCAACGTTTGGCGACTGAGATAATCCGCTTCCCAATTGTCTACACCTGGGATATGAACCGCAGAGATTAGACAGGAGCTGGATTCCGCCCAAACCAAAATTCGAGATACTTCTTTCATAGCCAGAGGACTGTGAGTCCCTCCTTGATGATTGATGTATGCCACAGTTGTGACATTGTCTGTCTGAAAACAAATGAACGATTCTCTCTTCAGAAGAAGCCAAAACTGAAGAGCTCTGAAAATTGCACGGAGTTCCAAAATATTGATCGGTAATCTCACCTCCTGAGATTCCCAAACTCCTTGTGCCGTCAGAGATCCCCACACAGCTCCCCAACCTGTGAGACTTGCATCTGTTGAAATTACAGTCCAGGTCGGAAGCACAAAAGAAGCCCCCTGAATTAAACGATGGTGATCTGTCCACCACGTTAGAGAGTGTCGAACAATCGGTTTTAAAGATATTAATTGAGATATATTTGTGTAATCCTTGCACCATTGATTCAGCATACAGAGCTGAAGAGGTCGCATGTGAAAACGAGCAAAGGGGATCGCGTCCGATGCAGCAGTCATAAGACCTAGAATTTCCATGCATAAGGCTACCGAAGGGAATGATTGTGACTGAAGGTTTCGACAAGCTGAAATCAATTTTAGACGTCTCTTGTCTGTTAAAGACAGAGTCATGGACACTGAATCTATCTGGAAACCCAGAAAGGTTACCCTTGTCTGAGGAATCAATGAACTTTTTGGTAAATTGATCCTCCAACCATGATCTTGAAGAAACAACACAAGTCGATTCGTATGAGATTCTGCTAAATGTAAAGACTGAGCAAGTACCAAGATATCGTCCAAATAAGGAAATACCACAATACCCTGTTCTCTGATTACAGACAGAAGGGCACCGAGAACCTTTGTAAAAATTCTTGGAGCTGTAGCTAGGCCAAACGGCAGAGCCACAAACTGGTAATGCTTGTCCAGAAAAGAGAATCTCAGGAACTGATAATGATCTGGATGAATCGGAATATGCAGATATGCATCCTGTAAATCTATTGTGGACATATAATGCCCTTGCTGAACAAAAGGCAAGATAGTCCTTACAGTTACCATCTTGAACGTTGGTATCCTTACATAACGATTCAATATTTTTAGATCCAGAACTGGTCTGAAGGAATTCTCCTTCTTTGGTACAATGAAGAGATTTGAATAAAACCCCATCCCCTGTTCCGGAACTGGAACTGGCATAATTACTCCAGCCAACTCTAAATCTGAAACACAATTCAGAAATGCTTGAGCTTTCACTGGATTTACTGGGACACGGGAAAGAAAAAATCTCTTTGCAGGAGGTCTCATCTTGAAACCAATTCTGTACCCTTCTGAAACAATGTTCTGAATCCAAAGATTGTGAACAGAATTGATCCAAATTTCTTTGAAAAAACGTAACCTGCCCCCTACCAGCTGAGCTGGAATGAGGGCCGCACCTTCATGAGGACTTAGAAGCAGGCTTTGCCTTTCTAGCAGGCTTGGATTTATTCCAGACTGGAGAAGGTTTCCAAACTGAAACTGCTCCTGAGGATGAAGGATTAGGCTTTTGTTCTTTGTTGAAACGAAAGGAACGAAAACGATTATTAGCCCTGTTTTTACCTTTAGATTTTTTATCCTGTGGTAAAAAAGTTCCTTTCCCACCAGTAACAGTTGAGATAATAGAATCCAACTGAGAACCAAATAATTTGTTACCCTGGAAAGAAATGGAAAGTAGAGTTGATTTAGAAGCCATATCAGCATTCCAAGTCTTAAGCCATAAAGCTCTTCTAGCTAAAATAGCTAGAGACATAAACCTGACATCAACTCTGATAATATCAAAAATGGCATCACAGATAAAATTATTAGCATGCTGAAGAAGAATAATAATATCATGAGAATCATGATATTTTACTTGTTGCGCTAAAGTTTCCAACCAAAAAGTTGAAGCTGCAGCAACATCAGCCAAAGATATAGCAGGTCTAAGAAGATTACCTGAACACAGATAAGCTTTTCTTAGAAAGGATTCAATTTTCCTATCTAAAGGATCCTTAAACGAAGTACCATCTGACGTAGGAATAGTAGTACGTTTAGCAAGGGTAGAAATAGCCCCATCAACTTTAGGGATTTTGTCCCAAAATTCTAATCTGTCAGACGGCACAGGATATAATTGCTTAAAACGTTTAGAAGGAGTAAATGAATTACCCAATTTATCCCATTCTTTGGAAATTACTGCAGAAATAGCATTAGGAACAGGAAAAACTTCTGGAATAACCACAGGAGATTTAAATACCTTATCCAAACGTTTAGAATTAGTATCAAGAGGACCAGAATCCTCTATTTCTAAAGCAATTAGTACTTCTTTAAGTAAAGAACGAATAAATTCCATTTTAAATAAATATGAAGATTTATCAGCATCAATCTCTGAGACAGAATCCTCTGAACCAGAAGAGTCATCAGAATCAGAATGATGATGTTTATTTAAAAATTCATCTGTAGGGAGAGAAGTTTTAAAAGATTTTTTACGTTTACTAGAAGGAGAAATAACAGACATAGCCTTCTTTATGGATTCAGAAACAAAATCTCTTATGTTATCAGGAACATTCTGCACCTTAGATGTTGAAGGAACTGCAACAGACAATGGTACTTTACTAAAGGAAATATTATCTGCATTAACAAGTTTGTCATGACAATTAATACAAACAACAGCCGGAGGAATGGCTACCAAAAGTTTACAGCAGATACACTTAGCTTTGGTAGATCCAGCACTAGACAGCGATTTTCCTGTAGTATCTTCTGACTCAGATGCAACGTGAGACATCTTGCAATATGTAAGAGAAAAAACAACATATAAAGCAAAATTGATCAAATTCCTTAAATGACAGTTTCAGGAATGGGAAAAAATGCCAAAGAACAAGCTTCTAGCAACCAGAAGCAATGAAAAATGAGACTTAAATAATGTGGAGACAAAAAGCGACGCCCATATTTTTTTAGCGGCAAAAAAGACGCCCACATTATTTGGCGCAAAATAACGTAAAAAAAAACGCAACTTCCGGTGACACGTATGACGCCGGAAACGGAAAAGATTTTTTGCGCCAAAAAAGTCCGCGCCAAGAATGACGCAATAAAATGAAGCATTTTCAGCCCCCGCGAGCCTAACAGCCCACAGGGAAAAAGAGTAAAATTTTTGAAGGTAAGAAAAAATGATTAATTCAAATGCATTATCCCAAATATGAAACTGACTGTCTGAAAAATAAGGAATGTTGAATATTCTGAGTCAAGGCAAATAAATGTTTGAATACATATATTTAGAACTTTATAAACAAAGTGCCCAACCATAGCTTAGAGTGTCACAGAAAATAAGATTTACTTACCCCAGGACACTCATCTACATGTTTGTAGAAAGCCAAACCAGTACTGAAACGAGAATCAGCAGAGGTAATGGTATATATAAGAGTATATTGTCGATCTGAAAAGGGAGGTAAGAGATGAATCTCTACGACCGATAACAGAGAACCTATGAAATAGACCCCGTAGAAGGAGATCACTGCATTCAAATAGGCAATACTCTCCTCACATCCCTCTGACATTCACTGCACGCTGAGAGGAAAACCGGGCTCCAACTTGCTGCGGAGCGCATATCAACGTAGAATCTAGCACAAACTTACTTCACCACCTCCATCGGAGGCAAAGTTTGTAAAACTGAATTGTGGGTGTGGTGAGGGGTGTATTTATAGGCATTTTGAGGTTTGGGAAACTTTGCCCCTCCTGGTAGGAATGTATATCCCATACGTCACTAGCTCATGGACTCTTGCTAATTACATGAAAGAAAAACTAAAGTGCTGGGAGAGATTGCTGGGAGAGGGTCGTGGGTGGCAGAGGAGGGGGGGATACTTTTACCCAAAATGGTGGCGAATAGTTAGTGGGGGAGGTTTAGAGAGCTCTCTGTGGGGGATCAGGGAGGTTGGGAGCTAAGGGGGGATCCTACACAGCAGAATATGATTTAAAAATAATAATAATAATAAAAAAACTTTTGTTTTAGTACTGGCAGACTTTCTGCCAGTACTTAAGATGGCGGTAACAATTGTGGGGTGGGGGGAGGGAAGAGAGCTGTTTGGGAGGGATCAGGGGGTGGGATGTGTCAGGTTGGAGGCTAATCTCTACACTAAAGCTAAAATTAACCCTTCAAGCACCCTACAAGCTACCTAATTAATCCTGTCACTGCTAGGCATAATACAAGTGTGGTGCGCAGCGGCATTTAGCGGCCTTCTAATTACCAAAAAGTAGTGCCAAAGCCATATATGTCTGCTATTTCTGAACAAATGGGATCCCAGAGAAGCATTTACAACCATTTGTGCCATAGTTGCACAAGCTGTTTGTAAATAATTTCAGTGAGAAACCTAATGTTTGTGAAAAAGTTAAAAATTTTTGTTATTTGATCGCATTTTGCGGTGAAATGGTGGCATGAAATATATCAAAATGGGCCTAGATCAATACTTTGGGTTGTCTACTACACTAACCTAAAACTGAAATTAACCCTACAAGCGCCATATAAGCTACCTAATTAACCCCTTCACTGCTGGACCTAATACAATTGTGGTGCGCAGCGGCATTTAGCGGCCTTCTAATTACCAAAGAGTAATGCCACAGCCATAAATATCTGCTATTTCTGAACAAAGGGGATCCAAGATTTACAACCTATTGTGCCATAATTGCACAAGCTGTTTGTAAATATTTTCAGTGAGAAACCTAAAGTTTGTAAAAAAAAAAGTTTGTGAAAAAGTGAATGATTTTTTTTTTTATTTGATCGCATTTGGCGGTGAAATGGTGGCATGAAATATACCAAAATGGGTCAAGATCAATAAAAAAAAATGTAAAAATAGCCCTGGTCCTTAAGGGAAAGAAATTGAAAAATGGCCTTGTCCTTAAGGGGTTAAGTAACAACACACAGACATTTTTCAAGCAGAGACCCCTGTCCTAGATAAAGTCCTCATTCACAAAAAACAAAAGAACAGGAACATTCAATTTTCTCATTTAGTCCTCTAGGACAGAGTTGTTCAGTGCAATGACACCACATACCTTCACGACCCTATTTTGATACTTTATTCCTGATTGTAATCACACTTGAAAGTTTTGTAAAAGGTAACACACACACACAATCTTGTACACCACACACACTCTTATATAACACACATCACACATTCTCCTACAATACACAGCACACACACACAACACGCACACACTCTCCTACAACACACACAATCTTGTACACCACACCCACTCTTATATAACACACATCACACATTCTCCTACAATACACAGCACACACACAACACGCACACACTCTCCTACAACACACACACACAATTCGCGACCCAGTAAATAAGGTGTTGGTTTGAAAAACCCTGCTCTAGAACTTAGATCTAAAGATTAATTTGAATACTTAGCCCAAATAGGTTGTCCTTTCTAATATAAACGTACACATTTGTATCTACTGTCGTCACCTGTCTCATACATTTTACAGAATAGATTTGCTGTTATATTGTATGTTCTTTTATACTAGATGTGAAGTTTTAAAAAAAGATTTCAAATTTTCATTCATTTTACAGGTACTTATACCAATGATCCGGTGTAATTCTCATAAAGAAAGAATCCGGGGTGAATTGAAAGCCAGGATTCCTGGCATTTACAGCCTAATATTTGACAACACTTTTTCCAGGTATGTAATGTTTTAGAATGTATAAGGGCTTATTTACTCACAACATATCTTTATAGGTTATATAGATTCCATTCACTAAACTGAGAAATGAGTGCGCTTTAGTGAATACGCTTCATAAACTAACAGAGGCTCAAGCAACCCAATTTCATGATATAGCATGTAATTTAAACAAATTTCAAAATTACTTCTATTATCTAATTTGCTTAATTTCCTTGGTATGCTTTGTTTAAAATCATACCTAGGTCGGCTCAAGAGCAGGACTATTCTACTGAAAGCTATCTGCGGATTGGTGGTTGTCCATATATGCCTCTTGTCATTGGCTCATCCTATGTGTTCAGCTAGCTCCCAGTAGTGAATTTTTGCTCCTTCAACAAATGATACCAAGAGAGTGAAGCAAAATTGATAACAGAAGTAAAATGGAAAGTTGTTTAAAATTGTATGATCTATCCAAATTATGAAAAGAAATTCGGTTTCATGTCCCTTTAGTCAGAAGAGATGGCATACCACTGTAAAATATAGTGGTACTTCTCTTTGGTGAAATTGTAGCTGATTTGTGCAAGTCACCAACTCCAGACTAAGCAAGACCTCCCCACTCCTGAATTTTTCCTGCACCAAATTAAATTGTAGTTTTTACACACTGTGGTGTTAGCCTATCAAGTTACTTTCTCCACACATGAATTTGATTCCACAGTAAGTGGGACTTTTTCCCAGTTCTCATAAAAGCAGTGGTTTAGAGACCCATACTGTCTGCCATAAAGACAACACCTGTTACGGTTACCCTTAGTCTCGCTGAGAGATGGACCGCTTAGTAGCCTGGATCCCTATTGCTAAAGAGGGGAGAAGCTGCTTTCCATAGTATTCTATATGAGTCTCGCAAATATAGAATAATCTCCCTTAGCTGCAGTACAGCTAGGATACCCTTCTGCCCACAAAAACGAGTCAACGCTGCGATTGAGGGTCAAACAAGAACTCAGGACTGGGATGCCCAGCCTGCTTTTTATTAAGGTTACATGCACACAGGGCACTCCCAGGGGGAGAGGGGGGGAAGCACAAAATCCCCCATCACACATTTAGATAGAGAGCACTGTCCTTTGACAGGCCACAATAGGATTACAGTACTTAAGATAACAAGTTTACAAGTTCATCTTATCAATTAGCAGTCTGGCTCCAGAGGTGATTAGACAATAGTTTCTAAAAGCTGAAAAAAAAGAGTTAACTCTTTATGAAATGAAACTTGTTACAGTTTTCTTGGAGCCCTTCTTAGGCGCTGGCTTGCTGGTTCAGGCATTGCTGCTGGGAAATAAGCTCTTCACAACAGAATAACTAATGCTTCTGTAACATTGCTCCCTTTCTGTGGAACACTCTGGCAGACACGGTCTGACCCCTTTTCGGGGCAGACTAAGGCTGTCCAGACCGCTGGTTATGCGGGGCTGAGGTCGGTTTGTCTGGACAACCCGTCGGCGTTGCCATTCTGTTTCCCAGGTCTGTAAGTAATGGTGAAATTGAAGGTTTGCAACGATAAGCTCCAACGTAATAGCCTGCCGTTATCTCCAGAGACCCGGTTCAGCCACACCAACGGGTTATGGTCGGTGACCAGAGTGAACTCCTGACCATATAAATAGGGAGTCAATTTCTTTAATGCCCACACCAAAGCCAAACACTCCTTTTCGACCGCTGCATAGCTGACTTCGCGGGGCAGGAGCTTCCGGCTGATGTAGGCAACTGGATGCTCCCCTCCATCTTCGCCTACTTGGCTGAGGACAGCTCCCAGCCCGAACATGGAAGCATCTGTATGGACGATAAAACGTTTGTTAAGGGCTGGGGCCGCCAAGACAGGAGCGTTAATTAGAGCATTTTTGAGAGCCTGGAAAGCCGTTTCACAGTGGGGAGACCACAGGACCTGTCGAGGTAAGTTCTTCTTGGTCAAGTCAGTCAGGGGTTTGGCAAGTGTGCTGTAGTCTGGTACGAACCGTCTATAGTACCCTGCCGTGCCCAGGAAGGCTAGGACCTGAGTCTTAGTGATGGGGGTGGGCCAATTGGCGACAGCTTCTATTTTGGCCGGCTCTGGTCGCTGCTTTCCACACCCCACCCGGTGACCCAGGTACTGTACCTCGGCCATCCCAAAGTGGCATTTTTCTGGCTTCAGAGTCAGGCCAGCAGCCCGGATCTGATCCAGAACCATTCCCACATGAGCTAAGTGGTCCTCCCAGGACTCACTGTGGATCGCTATGTCGTCCAGGTAGGCGCAAGCAAAACTCTGGAAGCCATCCAGGAGCCTATCCACCAAGCGCTGGAATGTAGCTGGGGCATTCTTCATCCCAAACGGCATTACCCTAAACTGATATAAGCCGAATGGGGTGACGAATGCCGACTTGGGGATAGCCTCCGGGGCCAGGGGAATCTGCCAGTAACCTTTGCAGAGGTCAATAGTGGTCAGGTAATTTCCCCTGGCTATACGATCGAGTAGCTCGTCTACCCTGGGCATAGGGTAAGCGTCCGTCACGGTATTTTCATTGAGCCTCCGATAGTCTACGCAGAACCGGGTGGTCCCATCTTTCTTGGGCACCAAGACAACTGGGGAGGCCCAGGGACTATCGGAGGGCTCAATTACCCTGAGCTGGAGCATCTCATCGATCTCCTTCTTCATTCCTGTCCTAACTGCTTCGGGGATTCGGTACGGAGCCTGGCGCAAGGGAGCTTGTCCCGGAGTATCTACCTGGTGGGTGGTTAAAGTAGTGTACCCTGGCTTCGGGGAGAAGGTGAGGTGTTTGGACTGGAGGAGTTGGTTGAGCTGCTCCCTTTCAGTGGGGCTAAGTCGGTCCCCTATCTGAACCTGCGCCACTATACCTGTGGGGAGGCTCTTTTCTAATAGGTCTGGAATGGGTAAACTGTCGGGGTCTTCCTGAGGGGAACAACATACGGCCGTCACGTTCTCTGGTCGCTCAAAATATTCCTTGAGCATGTTTACATGGAATGTCTTTCTAAGATTGTTGTCGTGGCAGCTAGCTATCACATAAGTGGTGTCTCCCCTTTTCTCTACGATCTGGTAGGGACCCTGCCAGGACGCCTGCAATTTGTCTGTCTTCACCGGCTTAAGTACTAACACCTTTTGTCCTATGGTGAAGATTCTCTTTCGGGCCCCCCGATCGTACCATACTTTCTGTCTTCTCTGGGCCAACTGGAGATTAGCCCGCACGGATTTGGCTAATTGCTCCATTCGGTCCCTGAGTTCCAGCACGTATGGCACAATGGGGACACCGTCAGCCTCCATCTCTCCCTCCCAGTGCTCCCGGATCAGGTTTAGGGGTCCCCGTACCTTTCTTCCGTAGAGCAACTCGAAGGGAGAGAACCCTGTCGTTTCCTGGGGCACCTCCCGATAAGCAAATAGGAGGTGCGGCAGGAAGCGTTCCCAGTCTCGGTATTCCTGAGTGAACGTCTTGAGCATTTGCTTGAGGGTCCCATTGAACCTCTCACACAGCCCGTTCGTCTGGGGGTGGTATGGGGAGCTTAGGAGGGACTTAATTTTGCAAACCTGCCAGAGTTGTTGGGTCAATTCAGCCGTAAATTGGGTGCCTCGGTCGGATAGGATTTATTTTGGAAATCCTACCCGGGAGAACACCTGTACTAGTGCATTCGCTACCGTATCCGCTTGTATGTTGGATAGGGCGACAGCCTCTGGGTACCTGGTAGCGTAGTCCACTACGGTAAGAATGTATCGCTTACCGGAGGGACTAGGGGTAGCCAGTGGTCCCACTAGGTCAATAGCAACCCGGCTGAAGGGTTCCTCTACAATGGGCATATTTACTAGCTGGGCTTTAGGGTGATCGCCTCGCCTTCCTACTCGTTGACACACATCGCAGGTGTTACAGTAAGTTCTAACGTCAGCGTGCACCCCTGGCCAAAAGAACGTGTGAGTAATGCGGTGTAGGGTACGGGTAACGGCTAGGTGGCCTGCTAAGGGGATGTCGTGGCCTATTTTGAGGATTTCTTGACGGTATTTGTGGGGCACTACCAGCTGTCGCCTACGCTGTCCCCTTTTCTCTGTCCAGCGGTATAGTTTCCCTTTTTCCCATAAGAATGTTTCGTTATCTGCCCCGCCCCCTCCGGTCTCTGCTCGTTCCCGGTACTTTTGTAAGGTCGGGTCAGTCTTAGACTCTGCCTCGAAGGCATCTGGGGTGTCCCAGGGTATGGGGCCTAACCTGTCAGGCAAGGTCGGGGTAGGTCTTACCTGTGTCTCCCGCACTGGTGAGAGCTCTCGCTCCGTCCGGGCTTGGGCCCGTGTAGTCACTGGGTCCGCCTCGTTGTTGCATACTGGAGCATAGGCAGAAGTCATGGGGCCCAAATCGTTGCCCAGTAGTACTTCGGCAGGTAAATTATCCATTAGGCCCACGTTCACAGCCCCCTTTCCCGCTCCCCAATCAAGATGCACTTTAGCTGTTGGAATTTTGTACACATCCCCCCCCGCCACTCTAACGGCCACAGTCTGTCCGGATCGCTTGTGCTCTGGCACCAAATGACTCTGTACCAGCGTGATAGTAGCCCCTGTGTCTCGCAATCCCTCGGTAGATCGCCCCTCGAGCCATACCCTCTGCCGATGGTGCTGGCGGTTATCTGAGGCAGCATATACAGGGTCTGCCTCGTGAAGCGGCCCCACATATCCCTCCATAGGGGCCTCTTGGTTAACACAGAGGGCCCGGGCCGGACGATAGGACCCAGAGGGGTAATTGTAATTCCTGGGTGTCTGGTGCGTATTAAGGGGGCAGCTAGCCATAAAATGCCCTGGTTGCTTGCATCGGTGGCAAGTCGGTCTGGGACGCTCAGAGCTGTTATTGGGTGGTCCTGAGTGTCGGACGGGCCCTGTGGGCACCGGGGCTCGGAATTCAGCACGAGGGGGTGCACGGTAAACCTCTCTGGGTTCGACCCGTGCTGGAGCTCGGTAGTTCATGGGTTCGTGAAGACGGGAGTCATAATGTTCATCGGCCAATTTGGCTGCTTCTTCTAAGGTAGAAGGCCGCCTGTCTCGCAGCCATTCCTTCCCTTGCTGTTCCATGCCATTATAAAAATGTTCTAAGAGAAACAATTGTAAAATTTCCTCCCCAGTCACCGCTTTACTTCCGCTCAGCCAGTGATTTGCCGCTCTCCGCATTCGGTGCGCCCATTCCATATGGGTATCGTTAGGCTTCTTTTCCGTGCCCCGAAACTGTCGGCGATACGTGTCCGGAGTTACAGCGTACCGTCGCAACAGTGTCTCCTTAACTAGCTCATACTGTGTCACTTCCTCAGCACCCAGAGTACGAAAGGCTTCCAGGGCTCGCCCGGATAGTTTCCCAGACAATATCGTGGGCCACTCTCTGTTGGGAATCTGGTGCAGGGCACATTGCCTTTCGAAGTCCGCCAAATATTCATCAATCCCTGTCTCGCTCTCTAGAAAGGGTCGAAATGCCGCATAGGGTATCTTGGGCCTCCCAGCATTTTCGACAGGGATGATTACCTGCGGGGCTTCAGCATTGCGGTGTGCGTTCGCTAGGTTGAGTTCGTGGGCTCGAGTCTCTCGTATATCCTCGTCCGCCTCCGCCATCAACTGCTGTACCAATTCCATGGAGGGGTTCGGCCCGTATAATGAGAGCCTTTCCCGAACAATCCTGGTTTTTTCGTCACTAATCGTGGTCGGTGTTTCCGCCATTGTGAAGCTCTGATCCAGTTCGGTCAATTCTGCGATCAGCTCTCTCCTCGGCCGGTTGCTGGCGTACCCCCCTCTGCTTTCAAGTAAATCCTTTAGGGTTGTACGCTTCAATTTTTCGTAAGCGCTCTCCATCCGTTCTGTACCTCTCCTAGGAAATCCAGGAAAATCCCGCCGCTGCCGCCAAATGTTACGGTTACCCTTAGTCTCGCTGAGAGATGGACCGCTTAGTAGCCTGGATCCCTATTGCTAAAGAGGGGAGAAGCTGCTTTCCATAGTATTCTATATGAGTCTCGCAAATATAGAATAATCTCCCTTAGCTGCAGTACAGCTAGGATACCCTTCTGCCCACAAAAACGAGTCAACGCTGCGATTGAGGGTCAAACAAGAACTCAGGACTGGGATGCCCAGCCTGCTTTTTATTAAGGTTACATGCACACAGGGCACTCCCAGGGGGAGAGGGGGGGAAGCACAAAATCCCCCATCACACATTTAGATAGAGAGCACTGTCCTTTGACAGGCCACAATAGGATTACAGTACTTAAGATAACAAGTTTACAAGTTCATCTTATCAATTAGCAGTCTGGCTCCAGAGGTGATTAGACAATAGTTTCTAAAAGCTGAAAAAAAAGAGTTAACTCTTTATGAAATGAAACTTGTTACAGTTTTCTTGGAGCCCTTCTTAGGCGCTGGCTTGCTGGTTCAGGCATTGCTGCTGGGAAATAAGCTCTTCACAACAGAATAACTAATGCTTCTGTAACAACACCTTTATCAGGTTTGGGGTTTTTCTTTTTTTTTGTGGGGGGGGGGTTGTGTACTGTTATAGGGCATTCCTAGTTCAGCAGGACTTGAATTGTGTTAATGCAGATGCTTTTCTATTCCATAATGTTAGCTTCATATACTAGTCCTCTGGTGCAGTTGTCACTTTAGGTCTTGGTTTTGTTTTGGATGAAAATGATTTGGTTTAAGAAAATATCCAGCGAATACACATGCTCGCTATACTGATAATGCATCTTTCTCCAACATTGGTGTGTCCGGTCCACGGCGTCATCCATTACTTGTGGGAAATATTCTCTTCCCCAACAGGAAATGGCAAAGAGCACAGCAAAAGCTGCCCATATAGCCCCTCCTCAGGCTCCGCCCCCCAGTCATTCTCTTTGCCGCTCTGAACAAGTAGCATCTCCACGGAGATGGTGAAGAGTATGTGGTGTTTAGTTGTAGTTTTTTATTCTGCTATCAAGAGTTTGTTATTTTAAAATAGTGCCGGTTTGTACTATTTACTCTAAAACAGAAAGGGATGAAGAGTTCTGTTTAAAAGAGGAGTATGATTTTAGCAGCAGTAACTAAAATCAATTGCTGTTCCCACGCAGGACTGTTGAGCCCAGAGAACTTCAGTTGGGGGGAACAGTTAGCAGACTTTTCTGCTCAAGGTATGACTAGTCCATTTTCTAACAAGACTGTGTAATGCTAGAAGACTGTCATTTTCCCTCTTGGGGATCGGTAAGCCATTTTCTTAGACTCTTAACAGAATGAAGGCTTATTATGGGCTATACACTGGTTGACACTCTTGTGGGCTAAATCGATTGCTTTATTTAAGTTTTTTATGAAATCTGAGGTGATTTATAAAACTTTTATTGTGGGGGAACGTTTTTAGGTGCCAGGCAGTTGTTTAGACACCTTTCCAGTCAGGAAGGGCCTTTCACTATAGTAGGCAGAGCCTCATTTGCGCGCCATAATTGCACAGTTTCTTTTGGATGCAGTGCATGCAGCTGCATGTGAGAGGGTCTGGTGATCATTGAAAACGTTCCTGGAAGGCGTAATTTGGTATCGTATAACTCCTAAGGACAGGTGAAGTCGCAGCAAACGCTGTGGCTGGGACTGTAGTGGGGTTAAAAATTGTTATTTGATTAAACGGCTCCGGTTTCCTCATTTAAGGGGTTAAAAGCTTGAAATTTGGGGTAGAATACTTTTAAAGCATTAAGACACTGTGGTGAAAATTTGGTAAAGATTGGATATTTCCTTCATAGTTTTTCACACATTCAGAAATAAAGTGTGCTCTGTTTAACATTTAAAGAGACAGTAACGGTTTTGTTTTAAAACTTTTTTTTGCATTATTAGCCTGTTTAAGCCTGTCTAACATGTCTGTACCTTCAGATAGAACATGTTCTGTATGTATGGAGGCCAAGGTGGTCCCCCCTTCAAATGTATGTGATAATTGTGCCATGGCGTCCAGACAAAGTAAGGACAGTACTGTCACATTTAATAAGGTTGCCCAAGATGATTCCTCAAATGAAGGTAGTGGGGATAGTTCATCATCCTCTCCTTCTGTGTCAACACCAGTTATGCCCGCGCAGGCGACCCCTAGTACATCTAGCGCGCCAATGCTTGTTACTATGCAACAATTAACGGCAGTAATGGATAATTCCATAGCTAATATTTTATCCAAAATGCCAGCATTTCAGAGAAAGCGTGATTGCTCAGTTTTAAATACAGTGGAGCAAGAAGGCGCTGACGATAGTTTATCTGTCATACCCTCACACCAGTCAGAAGTGGCAGTGAGGGAGGGTTTGTCGGAGGGAGAACTTTCAGATTCAGGAAGAATTTCTCAACAGGCAGAACCTGATGTTGTGACGTTTAAATTTAAGTTAGAGCATCTCCGCGCATTACTTAAGGAGGTGCTATCTACTCTGGATGATTGTGACTCTTTGGTCATTCCAGAAAAATTGTGCAAGATGGACAAATTCTTAGAGGTCCCGGTGCACCCTGATGCCTTTCCGATCCTTAAAAGGGTGGCGGACATAGTGAATAAGGAGTGGGAGAAACCAGGCATACCCTTTGACCCAAGGAAGGACACATGGCAAACAGTCCCTAAGGTTGAGGGGGCAGTTTCTACCCTAGCCAAACGCACAACTATTCCCATTGAGGACAATTGTGCTTTCAAAGATCCTATGGATAAAAAATTGGAGGGTTTGCTTAAAAAGATTTTTGTTCAGCAAGGTTACCTCCTCCAACCAATTTCGTGCATTATTCCTGTCACTACGGCGGCGTGTTTCTGGTTCGATGAACTAGAAAAGTCGCTTAATATGGAGACTCCATATGAGGAAGTCATGGACAGAATTCACGCACTTAAGTTAGCTAATATCTTTATTTTAGATGCCGCTTTGCAATTAGCGAGATTAGCGGCGAAAAATTCAGGGTTTGCAATTGTGGCGCGCAGAGCGCTCTGGCTAAAGTCTTGGTCGGCGGATGTATATTCCAAGACAAAATTGCTTAATATCCCTTTCAAAGGTAAGACCCTTTTTGGGCCAGAATTGAAAGAAATTATTTCAGACATCACTGGGGGGAAGGGCCATGCCCTCCCACAGGATAGGCCTTTCAAGGCTAAGAATAAGTCCAATTTTCGTTCCTTTCGCAATTTCAGGAACGGACCGGCTTCTAACTCTGCAGCCTCTAGACAAGAGGGTAACGCTTCCCAGGCTAAACCAGCTTGGAAACCAATGCAAGGCTGGAACAAGGGTAAACAGGCCAAGCAGCCTACTGCTGCTACCAAGACAGCATGAAGGGGTAGCCCCCGATCCGGGACCGGATCTAGTAGGGGGCAGACTCTCTCTCTTTGCTCAGGCTTGGGCAAGAGATGTTCCGGATCCCTGGGCACTAGAAATAGTCTCTCAGGGTTATCTTCTGGAATTCAAGGAACCGCCCCCAAGGGGAAGGTTCCACATGTCTCGCTTATCTTCAGACCAAATAAAGAGACAGGCATTCTTACATTGTGTAGAAGACCTGTTAAAGATGGGAGTGATACACTCAGTTCCAACTGTGGAACAAGGTCAGGGGTTTTACTCAAGCCTGTTTGTAGTTCCCAAAAAAGAGGGAACTTTCAGACCAATTCTGGATTTAAAAATTCTAAACAAATTTCTCAGAGTTCCATCATTCAAAATGGAAACCATTCAAACAATTTTACCTACAATCCAGGAGGGTCAATATATGACTACCGTGGATTTAAAGGATGCGTACCTACATATTCCTATCCACAAAGATCATCATCAGTTCCTAAGGTTCGCCTTTCTGGACAAACATCAGTTCGTGGCTCTTCCATTCGGGTTAGCCACTGCTCCCAGAATTTTCACAAAGGTTCTAGGGTCCCTTCTGGCGGTTCTAAGACCAAGGGGCATTGCAGTGGCACCTTATCTAGACGACATTCTAATTCAAGCGTCGTCTCTTTCCAAGGCAAAGGCTCATACAGACATTGTTCTAGCCTTTCTCAGATCTCACGGGTGGAAGGTGAACATAGAAAAGAGTTCCCTGTCTCCGTCAACAAGAGTTCCCTTTTTGGGAACAATAATAGATTCTTTAGAAATGAAGATCTTCCTGACAGAAGTCAGAAAGACAAAGCTTCTAAACGCTTGTCAAGTTCTTCACTCTATTCTGCAGCCTTCCATAGCTCAGTGCATGGAAGTAGTAGGATTGATGGTTGCAGCAATGGACATAGTTCCTTTTGCTCGAATTCATCTAAGACCATTACAACTGTGTATGCTCAATCAGTGGAATGGGGACTATGCAGACTTGTCTCCACAGCTTCAAGTAGACCAGATGACCAGAGACTCACTCCGTTGGTGGTTGACCCAGGATCACCTGTCTCAGGGAATGAGTTTCCGCAGACCAGAGTGGGTCATTGTCACGACCGACGCCAGTCTATTAGGCTGGGGCGCGGTCTGGGATTCCCTGAAAGCTCAGGGTCTATGGTCTCGGGAAGAGTCTCTTCTCCCGATAAACATCCTGGAACTGAGAGCGACATTCAATGCTCTCCGGGCTTGGCCTCAACTAGCGAAGGCCGGATTCATAAGATTCCAGTCAGACAACATGACGACTGTAGCTTACATCAACCATCAGGGAGGAACAAAGAGTTCCTTGGCGATGAGAGAGGTATCCAAGATCATCAAATGGGCGGAGGATCACTCCTGCCATCTATCTGCAATTCACATCCCAGGAGTAGACAACTGGGAGGCGGATTATCTGAGTCGTCAGACTTTCCATCCGGGGGAGTGGGAACTCCACCCGGAGGTTTTTGCCCAGTTGACTCAATTATGGGGCATTCCAGACATGGATCTGATGGCGTCTCGTCAGAACTTCAAGGTTCCTTGCTACAGGTCCAGATCCAGGGATCCCAAGGCGACTCTAGTGGATGCATTAGTGGCGCCTTGGTCGTTCAACCTAGCTTATGCGTTTCCACCGTTCCCTCTCCTTCCCAGGCTTGTAGCCAGGATCAAACAGGAGAAGGCCTCGGTGATTCTGATAGCTCCTGCGTGGCCGCGCAGGACTTGGTATGCAGACCTGGTGAATATGTCATCGGCTCCACCATGGAAGCTACCTTTGAGACAGGATCTTCTAGTACAAGGTCCATTCGAACATCCAAATCTAGTCTCTCTGCAGCTGACTGCTTGGAAATTGAACGCTTGATTTTATCCAAGCGTGGGTTTTCAAATTCAGTGATAGATACTCTGGTTCAAGCCAGAAAACCTGTGACTAGAAAGATTTACCATAAAATATGGAAAAAATATATCTGTTGGTGTGAATCCAAGGGATTCTCCTGGAGTAAGATTAAAATTCCTAAGATTCTCTCCTTTCTCCAAGAAGGTTTGGATAAAGGGTTGTCAGCGAGTTCTCTAAAAGGACAGTGTTACAAACTGCTGTTTGTAACAGGCCCTTTAAATGGAAAATTGCCCTGCTTCCCTGGATTTTGGAGAAGCCTATTTGCCAGCCTCCTTCCACATGACTATGGCCCCTGGAAGATTGTGCCCCTGAGGACATATTGACTTTTGTTGTGTGTGTGTGGCCCTTTAAGAACCGTCTGGGGACATATTGTGACTTTGGTGAACAATGCCCCTTTAAGACTATGTCCCCAGACCTGTGAAATGACTTGTCCCTGGCTTTCTCCCACTTGGTTCAGTTTCATCGTGTGCCATTAAGTGCTATGTGACAGACCCTTCGGTCAGAACTACAGAGATAACTTTGTTCAGCTTCAAGAAGCATTCTAAATACAAGTTTGCTGGGATCAGCTCTAATTAAGTTTAGTGATAAACTTTCCCATTGTCTAATCAGACTTCTAGTAGTGATAAGGTGGACTGCATTGTTTTATTGTGTGTAAAATGTTATCTGCTGAAGTAATGTTGTGGCCTGTCAAAGGGAGTGTCTCTCTATCTAATATCAAATGTGTGATGGGGGATTTTATGCCTCCCCCTGAGAGTGTCCTGTTTGCATGTAACCTCAATAAAAAGCAGGCTGTGTGCTCCAGCACATCAGACCTATTTCTGTCCCTCTAACTTGCAGCTTTGACTCATGTTTGTAGGGGACAGCTTCAGCTATAATCACTACAGGGATTGCTATGCTTTTCATACTCCCTTAGCTACGGGGATGGCTACAGAAGGAAGAGGTTCACCTACTGGAGCCTGGTCGTAGGTCCAGGGCGCAGAGCAGACGGCGAGATACCAGCCCAGCAGCGGTGGTTCATAGAGTCTGCATTACTGATGGTGGCTACGCAGTAGTTATAGTGACTACGGTGCTGCTGTTCCTTTGGTGAGCGCTAGGAGCATCCTTTTCTACGGTCCAACTCTCCAGCCAGCCTGGAGGCAACCGTAACATTTGGCGGCAGCGGTGGGATCGCGTCCTAGCGCAAGGAGCAGCACCACAACAGCACTGGTATCGTAGGAGAGTAATTGAGGGCAACGCTAGCCACTGCGCAGCGTCCCTACCTACAGCAGCATGGAGCTGACAAGACACTGGTCAGAACCCTGTGAAGAGCACCTCAACCTGATCCATCGCTATGAGGGCGCTGATTTCGTTCCAGAGGTAAAGAGGCGGCTAGTCCGATATGGTCCAGACCCTGCACAGGAGGTAGTCAGTCGCCTCATCCGTTAATTGGCTACTGAGAACGAAGCGGCACGAGCCTTTGAGCGCCAACTGTGGAGTTTGAGGGTATGGACACCTGGTCTCTCTCCCCAGCCGCAGCATGTTCCACAGGGAGAGGAGAGCAGCGACCTCCCTCCCCAGCGGCAGTATACTGTGCAGAGGGAAGAGACAACCGGTCTCCTTCCCCAACCCCAACCAGAGATACCAGGCCTCATAGACTGGTCCTGGGAGGACCCCCAGCAGGCAGGTGGAGATGGGACCACAGTCTCTCTACCGGCCCTACAGGGATGCTGGGCAGGCGGCCCAGATCCCCAGCGACAGACCCAGCTACAGGGAGGGGAGAGCATCGACCTCCCTCCCCAGCCATAGTGTGCCTTCCAGGGAGAGGAGACAACCGGTCTCTCTCCCCAGCCGCAGCATGTTCCACAGGAAGCGGAGAGCATCGACCTCCCTTCCCAACGGCCGCCGGAGTATCAGGAGGAGGAGGTAAGCCAATCTCCCCCTCCCCAGCTAACTCCTAACTTGGGCCCAGGGTTAACAGTGGAGATGTTAACCCCCACTGACCCCCACGTTCCCTTTGCCACCGGGCAGGACTATGCCCCAATTCCCCCAGCAGAAGAGCTGGCATCAGGACAGAGCGCTGCTGGCCTCTGCCCTACAGACCTTGTCCTTGTTACAGAACTGGCCTGCAAACCCCTCACCCCAGCAGAAGCGCTGGCACCAGGGCAGAGTGCCGCTGGCCTCTGCCCCCCAAGTACCATCAGCTATTTGCCCAGCTGCGCCAGGAAGGCCGAGGATGCTACACTTTCATCCTACAACCTGGAACTTACAGGCCAGTACTACGTATTGTGGGGGGGCTACTTTGCTGCTAACGATTATTTGTGGGTGGGTTGTGAGACTAACTTAGGCACTGACCGGCAGAAGGTCAGGTGCCTGGTTAGTCTCCCTCCAAAAGGGGAGATATGTTACAAACTGCTGTTTGTAACTGGCCCTTTAAATGGAAAATTGCCCTGCTTCCCTGGATTTTGGAGAAGCCTATTTGCCAGCCTCCTTCCACATGACTATGGCCCCTGGAAGATTGTGCCCCTGAGGACATATTGACTTTTGTTGTGTGTGTGTGGCCCTTTAAGAACCGTCTGGGGACATATTGTGACTTTGGTGAACAATGCCCCTTTAAGACTATGTCCCCAGACCTGTGAAATGACTTGTCCCTGGCTTTCTCCCACTTGGTTCAGTTTCATTGTGTGCCATTAAGTGCTATGTGACAGACCCTTCGGTCAGAACTACAGAGATAACTTTGTTCAGCTTCAAGAAGCATTCTAAATACAAGTTTGCTGGGATCAGCTCTAATTAAGTTTAGTGATAAACTTTCCCATTGTCTAATCAGACTTCTAGTAGTGATAAGGTGGACTGCATTGTTTTATTGTGTGTAAAATGTTATCTGCTGAAGTAATGTTGTGGCCTGTCAAAGGGAGTGTCTCTCTATCTAATATCAAATGTGTGATGGGGGATTTTATGCCTCCCCCTGAGAGTGTCCTGTTTTCATGTAACCTCAATAAAAAGCAGGCTGTGTGCTCCAGCACATCAGACCTATTTCTGTCCCTCTAACTTGCAGCTTTGACTCATGTTTGTAGGGGACAGCTTCAGCTATAATCACTACAGGGATTGCTATGCTTTTCATGCTCCCTTAGCTACGGGGATGGCTACAGAAGGAAGAGGTTCACCTACTGGAGCCTGGTCGTAGGTCCAGGGCGCAGAGCAGACGGCGAGATACCAGCCCAGCAGCGGTGGTTCATAGAGTCTGCATTACTGATGGTGGCTACGCAGTAGTTATAGTGACTACGGTGCTGCTGTTCCTTTGGTGAGCGCTAGGAGCATCCTTTTCTACGGTCCAACTCTCCAGCCAGCCTGGAGGCAACCGTAACAGACAGATTTCTGCTTTATCTGTCTTGTTACACAAACGACTGGCAGCTGTGCCAGATGTACAAGCTTTTGTACAGGCTTTGGTCAGAATCAAGCCTGTTTACAGACCCATGACTCCTCCTTGGAGTCTAAATTTAGTTCTTTCAGTTCTTCAAGGGGTTCCGTTTGAACCTTTACATTCCATAGATATCAAGTTACTATCTTGGAAAGTTCTGTTTTTGGTTGCTATTTCTTCTGCTAGAAGAGTTTCTGAATTATCTGCTTTGCAGTGTGATCCACCCTATCTGGTGTTCCATTCAGATAAGGTCGTTTTGCGTACTAAGCCTGGTTTTCTTCCAAAAGTTGTTTCCAACAAGAATATTAACCAGGAAATAATTGTTCCTTCTCTGTGTCCGAATCCAGTTTCAAAGAAGGAACGTTTGTTACATAATTTAGATGTAGTTCGTGCTTTAAAGTTCTAATTAGAAGCAACAAAGGATTTTAGACGAACCTCATCTTTGTTTGTCGTTTACTCTGGTAAGAGGAGAGGACAAAAAGCTACTGCTACCTCTCTTTCTTTCTGGCTGAAAAGCATTATCCGATTGGCTTATGAGACTGCCGGACGGCAGCCTCCTGAACGAATCATAGCTCACTCTACTAGGGCTGTGGCTTCCACATGGGCCTTCAAGAACGAGGCTTCTGTTGATCAGATATGTAAGGCAGCGACTTGGTCTTCTCTGCACACTTTTGCCAAATTCTACAAATTTGATACTTATGCTTCTTCGGAGGCTATTTTTGGGAGAAAGGTTTTGCAAGCCGTGGTGCCTTCCATTTAGGTAACCTGATTTGCTCCCTCCCTTCATCCGTGTCCTAAAGCTTTGGTATTGGTTCCCACAAGTAATGGATGACGCCGTGGACCGGACACACCAATGTTGGAGAAAACAGAATTTATGCTTACCTGATAAATTACTTTCTCCAACGGTGTGTCCGGTCCACGGCCCGCCCTGGTTTTTTAATCAGGTTTGAAAAATTTCTTTCTCTATACACTACAGTCACCACGGCACCCTATAGTTTCTCCTTTTTTTCTCCTAACCGTCGGTCGAATGACTGGGGGGGCGGAGCCTGAGGAGGGGCTATATGGGCAGCTTTTGCTGTGCTCTTTGCCATTTCCTGTTGGGGAAGAGAATATTTCCCACAAGTAATGGATGACGCCGTGGACCGGACACACCATTGGAGAAAGTAATTTATCAGGTAAGCATAAATTCTGTTGTTCATACACATATATCTATGGTTTGGTTCATTTTACACGTCACCTATTAACTTCACTAAATAATTGACATACAAGCCTGATAAACCCACAAAATTTAATTTTTGGGGACATTAACAACTAAATACATTTCATTCACCTCCCTCTAATTATTGGGGT
The DNA here is from genome assembly GCF_027579735.1 of Bombina bombina. NCBI lineage: Eukaryota > Metazoa > Chordata > Amphibia > Anura > Bombinatoridae > Bombina > Bombina bombina. The sequence goes on from NC_069503.1 coordinate 541,995,820, forward strand.
TGCCATTTTGGAACTAGGTTTCACTGAATGTATATGAAGCAAAGTTGTTGCATATTAGTTTAAACTAGGCTGAAGGGAGAGCTAGATTTCAAGATGGCGGAATCCAAAAAAATCAGGAAACTAACAAAGCAGAAAAGGAATTTGTGTTGTTTTTGAGAGAAAACAGTTTATATCTTCAGAGGTATTAGCAGCAGAAGCATTTTAGGTTTATGATCACTAAAAAAATTCACACTGACAATATATGTTGCACAATAATTCCTCTAATCCACCAGAATAATATTCAATAAATTCCAAAAGATATTCAGAAATCATAAACTGCAGAAAACAAATGTAATATTATGATCAAACCTTTATAACACTGATCAAACTGTATAACACTTTCTAATTCTTGTCTTTATCTTGTTCAGGTTCATATCCAAGAGAGTGTTTTATCACTTGACTGTTGAACAACCGGTGGTCTATGACGGAAGTGACTTTTCTTAATGGAATTAAAGAAATCTTAATGGCTTCTTTCAGATTGTTCCAAACAGTTACTGCTGCAGATCAACACTACATGTCTAGCAGTAGACACTAAAATTAAGCAGTATTTGTATTTAGAAAAAATATACAAGCACATTATTATGACAATGCCATACCAAATATATCTATTTATATCTGTACACTGGTATAACTTTTGTCAGCAATATATTTATAAGACTGGTTTTGTAATTTGTATTTTTAAAAATAGTGCAAGAATATGCAATCAACTGTGTTATTTGGGTTCTGATGCATATATATTTTTTTTTAGTTTGCATTAAAGGGGCATTACATTTATTTCACATTTGTGCATAATATACACACACATATTCTATATACTGTATATAAATATATACATATATATAAATATATATATATATATATATATATATATATATATATATATATATATATATATATATATACACACAGGTATACACACAAACTTTCAAGTTCTCCATACAAAATACATTTTCAGCAATTTAAAACTTTCTTGTTTGTTTTGCAGTCCTATGATGATAATATACTGTATAATAATTTCCCTGAATATTTAATTTTGCATTGATTCACTGATTTAAAATAATATTGCCAAATTTTGTGGGTCCTTGCAAGGTTACCCAAGGGTCACAAACAGAGTAAAAACAGAAATATTGATGTTTCCTCACTAGATGTCAGGAGATCACATCAGCCATGATTCAGATGCAATAAAACAGGGTTCTCTTAAAAAAGGGCTAATTTTTTATGATGATTCATTACAGATACATTAACCTACATAGACATTATTAACATCCTTTAAGTCTATGCATGATACTCCTTGGGATAGAACTGTTACATTAGCACATATCTGCAGACTGGGATAGCTTTATACACCTAGGTCTGTTTTGCTAATAAACTTACTTTATTATCTGGTTTTAACTTGTGTCTATGATGTGGTATTTGTATGGTTTAAATCCATGATTTTCTTGGAAAACCCATATAATTCGGAACCCTGAGCTTCCTGAATGCTGTGCAGAATTGCTTGATATGTGCAGAAGCTCATTTAATGTATGATGAAAGTAAAGGAGATAAACTTTACCAATAGATTTTTTAAGGGGCATCTCTGGACTGCAAAACAATGCAAATAATGCTAGCAAAATGAAAGTTCTAAATTAATTTAAAACATTTATTTCATATACAGACATTTTACAATGTAATTACATACTCTACATATATTAATTCTTTTTAAAGAGGCACTGGGAACTGCAGGCTTTTTTTTCTTTATCCGTTACACATTTGAACACCTTTGTACCACTAAATTAATGGTGTTGGGTTTATACATTTTACTTTTGCAATTAATGAAAAAGAGAGAAGCAAAATGCACTACAGTGAGATTATTCTTTATTACAAATTAACCCATTATGAAATTCAAAGGAGCTCATACACTATAGCCAGCATTGGGAGATGTGAGACAAAGCGCAGATTAGTCAATCTGGGTTTGAATGCAAAACACAGTCATTATATTAGTGTAAAGTGTTATCTGCCAGAGACAAAAAGGCTTGAGAAATCTGCAGTTTGCATTTCCATATTTAACAATTAAAAATTTTTTTTAAAATATTCAGAGCTAAATTGCATGAAAAAGGGGAAAAATAAATAATGAAAATATATAGCAAAGTTGTCTTATTAGACATAACAATATATATTAAAGTCTCAAGATGTTTACTGTCCCTTTAATGTTTTAGCAGCTACTTCTGCAGTGTTTTCCAAAGTCACCATAGTATATACTAACCTTATTCACTGTGGCACCAGTCTGTCTGCCACTCTGTAAATTTAGTGCAAAGTAATTGACTTAAGACATTTTTTATCGTTGCTCACTTTTCAGAATCTGATTTATGCTCTATTTATTTGCTGATTGCTTATTTACTCTTCATTGCTGTGGGTATATTGGCACAGAACTCCAAGTCAAATTAACTTTGTCTCTGAAATTCCATGCTGCAGAATTTGTCAAAAAGAGTTCTTCTGCAGAATATGCAATACATTAGTTGCTCAGGTGGGGAAAGTTTTGGATGCATGGTCACCTGACAAGTTGTCACTACAGTCTCCAGCATACAGGAATTATCCAGTAAATGTCATGGAAATGAGGTCAATCAAGTGACCACTGGAGTGGTGATAACAAACAATTGCAGACATACTGTACATGTAAAACACAGAGAAAGTTGCTATGAGACAAAGAAAAGATCTGGGAAGCTATTCACCTGGAAGTACACTTGCAGAACAAGCAAGCAAGGTTATCACTGAAAAACAAAGATGCAACCAAGATGGAGCCTAAATAAGAAAAAAATGAAGGCCATGATATATCTGGGTAATATATCAAATCATATAGACAAATTGGTTCTTTTTTTAAAACTTTTGCTACGAGGAAGCATGCAAGATTTTTTTACTGAAATTTTTAAGTATTTTTGGAATATAAAGCTTAACGAAAAATATTAATTAAACTGCCCTGTGTGTTAAACTTCAAATGCGTTATGTTTTGACCTTATTTGTGTGTTGTAAATACTGTTTGTGTTTTATATGACAATGTTTTTGATATATAAACAAATATGGAATATTTTCTCCTTGCTCATAGATTCTTAAGATCGGGGGATTGACAGTTTTTATATATTTGACAAAAATACGTTGATCCTCCCATCTCCAGAACCTTTTCTAGCAACTTCCCCCACTGCCTTATGCTAACTATACCGAATCTCCTTAATTGTGAATCATCTTGGACCAGCTAACTGCAACTATAACTTTTCACTGGTACCAGCTGCCAAACCCAGGTTCCCCTAGCACCCTATGTCCTTCCTACATGGACACTTGTGCACACCTGTCAGCACCTTTTAGCCTCCAACCCCACAAACCCTGTAGGATAACCAACTCTTAACCAGTCAGAAGAAGAGTGGGAGAGCTCATCTCTAACATGTAAACTCTGCATCAAGCAAATGATTAATTACTTAACAAATCAAGATTGCTTAAAACTTATGTATATATATATTGGCTCAGCTTGTTTATACTTACCAGGTGGAATCCTTCTTCCTTTAGAAGAAATGGAAAGAAACTGACCACTCTACCACCTTAAAGATAGTTTTTCTTAGTGGCTCCCCTCATTCTTAGTTTTGTCCATCCCATGAAGGACATGACTAAGTCCCTCTTCTCTTCCCAACATAGCTGGAGGCATTTAGTGCTATTTCCCCTCCCTATCCTTTTGTTAATATTCTGAGACTTCATTTCTCAGTAAGTGATTCCGTATGTTGAGGGTGGTCAGTATTCACCTCCAGACTCATCCAGGAGCCCAAGAGTAATCCTGTGAACACCTTAATTTTTCCCAGTCAATTTAAATAAATGCTATCTATATGAGGGCTGTAGTGATAGTGCTCTATATCTACTAGTCACCAGGGATTGTATTGCAGTCTTAAAGATATGACTTTATGTCCTTCTGAGCTGGTTTGTGCCTTAAAAGCAGAACTAAAAGGCTTTGCTTTTTTATAGATTAAATGGGAGACTCTGCTAAAATTCCAGATGCCCAGGAAGATCAGGCCTCTGCATCTTGTAATGTCTGTGTTTGGGATAGAGACAAAATATAATATGTACTTTAATTACTTTACCTGCAACTTTATACTGCAACTTCCCCCACACATTCCCTTCTATGGCTGTATCTATATCTATTGTTGCTTTGGTAGAATGCAAAAGTGAGTACGGATTATCTGCTGGAGCATGCCTAGAAGCTGTGAACTCAGGTGAAATACAATGCTTGTGTCTAAACACTGATAAGGGGGGGGGGGTTGAGTTGGCTGCTTAGCTATGTAATTCATTTTGCTTATTTTTGAAAATTATTTTAAAATACTTGCTGGCAATTTAAAAAATAAATAAAAAAATTATGCAAACTATTTTTAATTAATTATCCCTTTTAGGATATGCACAGATCTCAACCTGTTTTTATGTCCCTTTAAGATGGCAATTAATTTTCCAGAAAATGCACATTAACCCCTTAATGACCAAGAATGTACCAGGTACGTCCTGCAAAAACTGTTAGTGACAATGGACGTACCTGGTATGTCCTTGGTCTAATTAAGCACTGGAAGCAAATAATTCACTGCTGGGGATAATACAAGTGTGGTGCGCAGCAGCATTTAGCGACCTTCTAATTACCAAAAACAATGCCAAAGCCATATATGTCTGCTATTTCTGAACAAAGGGGATCCCAGAGAAGCATTTACAACCATTTGTGCCATAATTGCACAAGCTGTTTGTAAATAATTTCAGTGTGAAACCTAAAGTTTGTGAAAAAGTGAACCTTTGTTTTTATTTGATCGCATTTGGCGGTAAAATGATGGCATGAAATATAACAAAATGGGCCTAGATCAATACTTGGTGTTGTCTACTACACTAAAGCTAAAATTAACCCTACAAGCTCCCTAATTAACCCCTTCACTGCTGGGCATAATACACGTGTGGTGCGCAGTGGCATTTAGCGGCCATCTAATTACCAAAAAGCAACACCAAAACCATATATGTCTGCTATTTCAGAACAAAGGGGATCCCAGAGAAGAATTTACAACCATTTGTGCCATAATTGCACAAGCTGTTTGTAAATAATTTCAGTGAGAAACCTAAAATTTGTGAAAATGGGCCTAGATCAATACTTTGGGTTGTCTACTAAAAAAAATATATATATACATGTAAAGGATTTATTCAGGGATTCCTGACAGATATCAGTGTTACAATGTAACTCACTAATTGTGAAGAAAAAAAAATGGTTTGGAAATAGCAAAGTGCTACTTGTAGTTATTGCCCTATAACTTACAAAAAAAGCAAAGAACATTTAAACATTGGGTATTTCTAAACTCAAGAAAAAAATTAGAAACTATTTAGCATTTTTTGGTGATTGTAGATGTGTAACAGATTTTGGGGGTTAAAGTTAGAAAAAGTGTGCTTTTTTCCATTTTTTCATAGCCTTGGCTCCAAACGGTCAGAAAATGGAAAAGTGCTGTGGTCCTTAAGGGGTTAAACTGTAATGTTTTTACTACAGTTTTACTTGCATTTGTTTCTAGATTAGTATGCATTACTTTTCTATTTTCTGTGATGTTAAGAGTATTATGAATTTGCTGAAGTTACACAAAAGCACAATCAGAATTTGAAAAAACAATTTATGTAAGAACTTACCTGATAAATTCATTTCTTTCATATTAGCAAGAGTCCATGAGCTAGTGACGTATGGGATATACATTCCTACCAGGAGGGGCAAAGTTTCCCAAACCTCAAAATGCCTATAAATACACCCCTCACCACACCCACAATTCAGTTTAACGAATAGCCAAGAAGAGGGGTGATAAAAAAGTGCGAAAGCATATAAAATAAGGAATTGGAATAATTGTGCTTTATACAAAAATCATAACCACCCCAAAAAAGGGCGGGCCTCATGGACTCTTGCTAATATGAAAGAAATGAATTTATCAGGTAAGTTCTTACATAAATTATGTTTTCTTTCATGTAATTAGCAAGAGTCCATGAGCTAGTGACGTATGGGATAATGATTACCCAAGATGTGGATCTTTCCACGCAAGAGTCACTAGAGAGGGAGGGATAAAATAAAGACAGCCAATTCCTGCTGAAAATAATCCACACCCAAAATAAAGTTTAATGAAAAACATAAGCAGAAGATTCAAACTGAAACCGCTGCCTGAAGTACTTTTCTACCAAAAACTGCTTCAGAAGAAGAAAATACATCAAAATGGTAGAATTTAGTAAAAGTATGCAAAGAGGACCAAGTTGCTGCTTTGCAAATCTGATCAATCGAAGCTTCATTCCTAAACGCCCAGGAAGTAGAAACTGACCTAGTAGAATGAGCTGTAATCCTTTGAGGCGGAGATTTACCCGACTCAACATATGCAAGATGAATTAAAGATTTCAACCAAGATGCCAAAGAAATGGCAGAAGCTTTCTGGCCTTTTCTAGAACCAGAAAAGATAACAAATAAACTAGAAGTCTTTCGGAAAGACTTAGTAGCTTCAACATAATATTTCAAAGCTCTAACAACATCCAAAGAATGCAATGATTTCTCCTTAGAATTCTTAGGATTAGGACATAATGAAGGAACCACAATTTCCCTACTAATGTTGTTAGAATTCACAACTTTAGGAAAAAATTCAAAAGAAGTTCGCAACACTGCCTTATCCTGATGAAAAAAATCAGAAAAGGAGACTCACAAGAAAGAGCAGATAATTCAGAAACTCTTCTGGCAGAAGAGATTGCCAAAAGGAACAAAACTTTCCAAGAAAGTAATTTAATGTCCAATGAATGCATAGGTTCAAACTGAGGAACTTGAAGAGCCCCCAGAACCAAATTCAAACTCCAAGGAGGAGAAATTGACTTAATGACAGGTTTTATACGAACCAAAGCTTGTACAAAACAATGAATATCAGGAAGATTAGCAATCTTTCTGTGAAAAAGAACAAAAAGAGCAGAGATTTGTCCTTTCAAAGAACTTGCGGATAAACCTTTATCTAAACCATCCTGAAGAAACTGTAAAATTCTCGGAATTCTAAAAGAATGCCAAGAAAAATGATGAGAAAGACACCAAGAAATATAAGTCTTCCAGACTCTATAATATATCTCTCTGGATACAGATTTACGAGCCTGTAACATAGTATTAATCACAGAGTCAGAGAAACCTCTTTGACCAAGAATCAAGCGTTCAATCTCCATACCTTTAAATTTAAGGATTTGAGATCCTGATGGAAAAAAGGACCTTACGACAGAAGGTCTGGTCGTAGCGGAAGAGTCCACAGATGGCAAGAGGCCATCCGGACAAGATCCGCATACCAAAACCTGTGAGGCCATGCCGGAGCTACCAGCAGAACAAACGAGCATTCCTTCAGAATCTTGGAGATTACTCTTGGAAGAAGAACTAGAGGCGGAAAGATATAAGCAGGATGATACTTCCAAGGAAGTGATAATGCATCCACTGCTTCCGCCTGAGGATCCCGGGATCTGGACAGATACCTGGGAAGTTTCTTGTTTAGATGAGACGCCATCAGATCTATTTCTGGAAGCTCCCACATTTGAACAATCTGAAGAAATACCTCTGGGTGAAGAGACCATTCACCCGGATGCAACGTTTGGCGACTGAGATAATCCGCTTCCCAATTGTCTATACCTGGGATATGAACCCCAGAGATTAGACAGGAGCTGGATTCCGCCCAAACCAGAATTCGAGATACTTCTTTCATAGCCAGAGGACTGTGAGTCCCTCCTTGATGATTGATGTATGCCACAGTAGTGACATTGTCTGTCTGAAAACAAATGAACGATTCTCTCTTCAGAAGAGGCCAAGACTGAAGAGCTCTGAAAATTGCACGGAGTTCCAAAATATTGATCGGTAATCTCACCTCCTGAGATTCCCAAACTCCTTGTGCCGTCAGAGATCCCCACACAGCTCCCCAACCTGTGAGACTTGCATCTGTTGAAATTACAGTCCAGGTCGGAAGCACAAAAGAAGCCCCCTGAATTAAACAATGGTGATCTGTCCACCACGTTAGTGAGTGTCGTACAATCGGTTTTAAAGATATTAATTGAGATATCTTTGTGTAATCCTTGCACCATTGATTCAGCATACAGAGCTGAAGAGGTTGCATGTGAAAACGAGCAAAGGGGATCGCGTCCGATGCAGCAGTCATAAGACCTAGAATTTCCATGCATAAGGCTACCGAAGGGAATGATTGTGACTGAAGGTTTCGACAAGCTGAAATCAATTTTAGACGTCTCTTGTCTGTTAAAGACAGAGTCATGGACACTGAATCTATCTGGAAACCCAGAAAGGTTACCCTTGTCTGAGGAATCAATGAACTTCTTGGTGAATTGATCCTCCAACCATGATCTTGAAGAAACAACACAAGTCGATTCGTATGAGATTCTGCTAAATGTAAAGACTGAGCAAGTACCAAGATATCGTCCAAATAAGGAAATACCACAATACCCTGTTCTCTGATTACAGACAGAAAGGCACCGAGATCCTTTGTAAAAATTCTTGGAGCTGTAGCTAGGCCAAACGGCAGAGCCACAAACTGGTAATGCTTGTCCAGAAAAGAGAATCTCAGGAACTGATAATGATCTGGATGAATCGGAATATGCAGATATGCATCCTGTAAATCTATTGTGGACATAAAATGCCCTTGCTGAAAAAAAGGCAAGATAGTCCTTACAGTTACCATTTTGAACGTTGGTATCCTTACATAACGATTCAATATTTTTAGATCCAGAACTGGTCTGAAGGAATTCTCCTTCTTTGGTACAATGAAGAGATTTGAATAAAACCCCATCCCCTGTTCCAGAACTGGAACTGGCATAATTACTCCAGCCAACTCTAGATCTGAAACACAATTCAGAAATGCTTGAGCTATCACTGGATTTACTGGGACACGGGAAAGAAAAAATCTCTTTGCAGGAGGTCTCATCTTGAAACCAATTCTGTACCCTTCTGAAACAATGTTCTGAATCCAAAGATTGTGAACAGAATTGATCCAAATTTCATTGAAAAAACGTAACCTGCCCCCTACCAGCTGAGCTGGAATGAGGGCCGCACCTTCATGTGGACTTAGAAGCAGGCTTTGCTTTTCTAGAAGGCTTGGATTTATTCCAGACTGGAGATGGTTTCCAAACTGAAACTGCTCCTGAGGATGAAGGATCAGGCTTCTGTTCTTTGTTGAAACGAAAGGAACGAAAATGATTATTAGCCCTGTTTTTACCCTTAGATTTTTTATCCTGTGGTAAAAAAGTTCCTTTCCCACCAGTAACAGTTGAGATAATGGAATCCAACTGAGAACCAAATAATTTGTTACCCTGGAAAGAAATGGAAAGTAGAGTTGATTTAGAAGCCATATCAGCATTCCAAGTTTTAAGCCATAAAGCTCTTCTAGCTAAAATAGCTAGAGACATAAACCTGACATCAACTCTGATAATATCAAAAATGGCATCACAGATAAAATTATTAGCATGCTGAAGAAGAATAATAATATTATGAGAATCATGATCTGTTACTTGTTGTGCTAAAGTCTCCAACCAAAAAGTTGAAGCTGCAGCAACATCAGCCAAAGATATAGCAGGTCTAAGAAGATTACCTGAACACAGATAAGCTTTTCTTAGAAAGGATTCAATTTTCCTATCTAAAGGATCTTTAAACGAAGTACCATCTGACGTAGGAATAGTAGTACGTTTAGCAAGGGTAGAAATAGCCCCATCGACTTTAGGGATTTTGTCCCAAAATTCTAATCTGTCAGACGGCACAGGATATAATTGCTTAAAACGTTTAGAAGGAGTAAATGAATTACCCAATTTATCCCATTCTCTGGAAATTACTTCAGAAATAGCATTAGGAACAGGAAAAACTTCTGGAATAACCACATGAGATTTAAATACCTTATCTAAACGTTTAGAATTAGTATCAAGAGGACCAGAATCCTCTATTTCTAAAGCAATTAGTACTTCTTTAAGTAAAGAACGAATAAATTCCATTTTAAATAAATATGAAGATTTATCAGCATCAATCTCTGAGACAGAATCCTCTGAACCAGAAGAGTCATCAGAATCAGAATGATGATGTTCATTTAAAAATTCATCTGTAGAGAGAGAAGTTTTAAAAGATTTTTTATGTTTACTAGAAGGAGAAATAACAGACATAGCCTTCTTGATGGATTCAGAAACAAAATCTCTTATGTTATCAGGAACATTCTGCACCTTAGATGTTGAGGGAACTGCAACAGGCAATGGTACATTACTAAAGGAAATATTATCTGCTTTAACAAGTTTGTCATGACAATTAATACAAACAACAGCCGGAGGAATAGCTACCAAAAGTTTACAGCAGATACACTTAGCTTTGGAAGTTCCAGCACTAGACAGCGATTTTCCTGAAGTATCTTCTGACTCAGATGCAACGAGAGACATCTTGCAATATGTAAGAGAAAAAACAACATATAAAGCAAAATTGATCAAATTCCTTAAATGACAGTTTCAGGAATGGGAAAAAATGCCAATAAACAAGCTTCTAGTAACCAGAAGCAAAGAAAAAATGAGACTGAAATAATGTGGAGACAAAAGCGACGCCCATATTTTTTGGCGCCAAATAATACGCCCACATTGTTTGGCGCCTAAATGCTTTTTGGCGCCAAAAATGACGCCACATCCGGAACGCCGACATTTTTGCCGCAAAAGGACGTCAAAAAATGACGCAACTTCCGGCGACACGTATGACGCCGGAAACAGAAAAGATTTTTTGCGCCAAAAAAGTCAGCGCCAAGAATCACGCAATAAAATGAAGCATTTTCAGCCCCCGCGAGCCTAACAGCCCACAGGGAAAAAAAGTCAAATTTTTAAGGTAAGAAAAAATGATTGATTCAAATGCATTATCCCAAATATGAAACTGACTGTCTGAAAATAAGGAATGTTGAACATTCTGAGTCAAGGAAAATAAATGTTTGAATACATATATTTAGAACTTTATAAATAAAGTGCCCAACCATAGCTTAGAGTGTCACAGAAAATAAGATTTACTTACCCCAGGACACTCATCTACATGTTTGTAGAAAGCCAAACCAGTACTGAAACGAAAATCAGCAGAGGTAATGGTATATAAATAAGAGTATATCGTAGATCTGAAAAGGGAGGTAAGAGATGAATCTCTACGACCGATAACAGAGAACCTATGAAATAGACCCCGTAGAAGGAGATCACTGCATTCAAATAGGCAATACTCTCCTCACATCCCTCTGACATTCACTGCACGCTGAGAGGAAAACCGGGCTCCAACTTGCTGCGGAGCGCATATCAACGTAGAATCTAGCACAAACTTACTTCACCACCTCCATAGGAGGCAAAGTTTGTAAAACTGAATTGTGGGTGTGGTGAGGGGTGTATTTATAGGCATTTTGAGGTTTGGGAAACTTTGCCCCTCCTGGTAGGAATGTATATCCCATACGTCACTAGCTCATGGACTCTTGCTAATTACATGAAAGAAATAACAATTCAAAATACACTATTAGATACGAAATCTAAATGCAGTAAAACACAAATAGAAACCTTAAATTAAAAAAATAAAAATAAAATAAAAGACCAAATCTGAAGTCTAAAGTAAAGTAAAATACTAATCGCAAATTATATTTGAAACAATACGTTTATCTCTTGCAGTTCTAGATTGCACTCTTTTTCACATCCAGAATTGTAGGGAATGTCTCATGGAGAGATATAGCAACATTTGCTTTTCTAAAATCTTGTGAGAGATTTAACAGTGAAAACAACCTCTGACAGGGACAGTTTACCTTATTATCACTTTCAATTAATGCTGCTATCAAATAACATTCATCTGCAAAAACAGAACAAATATAGGTTTTCGGAAAAAATATTAAAAACTTAATTACCCCAAATCTTAAAGTCCACTGTTTTCAATGTCTCCTAAATTTAATACAGTCTAAGAAAATTGTACTTCCCACTGATGATTCTTGTGACTTTAAAGTGATATTATTGATATTTTTCCATGCTCAATTCATGAATGAACACCTAAAACTGAATGTCAATAATATGGTAGCTATATATCAGATAAGATGTACCTTAAGACTTTTGGAAGCGGATTTTACTTCTAAGGTATATTTTTTTTTAATTACTCTTTGAGTTGTTTGCAAAAGTGTTAATTTGATTTCAAAGAGTGAAGGAGTTATGAGTCCCAAAAAATCAGTTACCTTTTTTTTATAAATACTATTCTACATAGCAAAAGACTCTGCTTTCAGGGAAACATTTAATTCAAACCCTTTACACAAACAAAAGGCATTGGGCATGATAGGCTTTTAACATCTCACTACAGTAGGTTTGTATTCATATCCCAAATGTTTTGTGAAGAGGCTTGGTTGCTACGCTTGAGATATTTTGGATAAAGGCAGTCTTACACCAGTGAACACTAGGGGGCCTATTTATGATGGTGCGAGCGGACATGATCCGATATTGCGGATCATGTCCGCTCCACATTGATAAATGAAGACGGCATTCCTCATTGCACCAGCAGTTCTGGAGAATTGCTGGTGCAATGCTGCCCCCTGCAGATTTGTGGCCAATCGGCCGCTAGCAGGGGGTGTCAATCAACCCGATCGTATTAGAGCAGGCAGACAGGTTATCGAGCAGCGGCCTTTAGAAGGCTCACCGGAAACACGGGGCATCAAGCTCCACACGGAGCTTGATAAATATGCCCCTAGATGTTGTTTTCAGAAGATACCAAGTACATTTTTTTGCATTCACACTTATAAGCAAAAGAGCCAGACAACGGTGCAAAAAAACAACAACTTGTATACACATAATTCTACTTCCTTTTTTTCCCAATTAAGGGCTAGATTACAAGTTAGTCACATTGGACATTACGTCCCTTTATACATCTATTTCCCACCACATGGAAATAATAGCTATGGAACATGTGTTCCGGAAATATGACTATGTAGAATACAAACCAATGGGCTACTCCATGCTAAAAGTGCACACTATGACAAATGGATAAAGAATGTCCCATTTGGACAATTTTTTTATAGTGAGACAAAATTGTTCAAAGTTGGAGGACTATGATGAGGCAGCTGACATTTTGAAAAAGCGTTTTGTTTTTTTAGCAAAAACAGTATCCGATACATATAGTGGAAGAGGCGGATATGAAGGCCAGGAATATGGATAGGCTTTTGCTAATAAGAAAGGGAACAAAAATCAAAGTAGAGAAACAGGCCTAACAATAGGTTATAGGAGTATTAAACAAGCATTAAAAAAGCCTAGCCCATTTTATTAATGGACCCCATATTGAAAGATGTTATTAAGGAGAAACCAAAGATTATATTCAGGAGGAACAAAACTATTAAGAACATTGTTGCACCAGCCTATTGGTGGGCATCCCCAGAAAAATGGGTATGGGTAATACCCTCATAGAAGGGTTCTATGGGTGTAATAGGAAAAACTGTGTGTGCTGTAAATATAGAGATAGGTACAATAAAACTATAACAACTATTAAGGGATTTATAAATTGCAGATCTAAGTTTGTAGTGTATCAGTTGGAGTATGAGTGCTTCTTGAAATATATAGGGAGGACCAAGAGAAGACCAGAGTAGCAGAGCACATTCAAAATATTGATGGAGGATACATGCAACACAGTGTCTCGGCTCACTTTTCTATGGTTCACAATAAAAATCCAAATGGTCTCAAGGTAAAAGCCTTTGAACATGTAGAAAGAAATATAAGCGGAGGTGATCATTTATTGGCTTTACGTAAATGGGCGACATATTGGATACATAGGTTGGGAACACTAAGTCCAGGGGGACTAAATATTGACATAAACCTAGCTGTATTCCTCATGTGAGGGTACAGTGGTTGTGGTCTGGACTGATCCCATATTGCAAATTTGGATCAGAGGATATGAGGGAGGAAATCAGGAATAGTAATAGAATAGTAAGAAAGGTTACATTATGATAACAAACATGTATATATGCAGCTAATGAATACATCACTTTATTAAAATGTATTGAATGTATACAATAAAATGAGATGAAACAAAAGTATACCACACATCGATGTCATTAAGTGATCTACAGGAGGGTTTTCTAATTAGAAGTCCCTAGGGCCAGTAAAGAGAGTAGCGTCTGGAGTAGTATTTTTAACGGAAAAACCACTAGGTGTAGGAAAGTTTGTACGGTCCGGAATATAGGTATGCTAGTTGATAGTACCAGAGTACTTTAGAGACAACTAGGTAAGTTGTGAATATGGACGTGATTATTGGAAATGTGTATTGCTGCGCTGTGGCTTGGGGGCGTGTCCATTACCTAGGAAAAGAGAAGTTGAAGGGGGCACCTATGGCAATCTGGTTATTCTATATACCTTTATTTGTGAAAAATATTAATAACAGTGTTTAGTGTCCAAGTGTAAAATAAAACATTATTTTAAATATCTCTAATCACCTAATGTGCAAAATTTAATAAACGTTTTTTGGTATTGAATTTTCTTGTATGATGGCTTAATAAATGTGCTTTGTGTAAATGTCTCAATCTTATAGCTTTTTGTATGAATCTGTGATTCTATGTTATCGTTAAGTGTTGATGTCTTAATTGTGACAATCTTTTAGTAATTTGGTGAGGCTTCTTTACCTATGTGTTTACTATACCAATGTGTTATTAATGTATTCTCAATGTCAGTTAAATCATTTGTAACAATCTGTGTGGCTGTGATTTCTTAAGTCTAGAGTGACAATTACCTAACTATATAAATACAAGAAGTTATGGCCTATAAAATCCACAATTTCAACCCAATATATATATTTTGAACCTGAAATATAATTAAAGTTAATGTTCAGCTTATAATAAGATGTAACTTCGAATAATCCTAAATTCTATAATTTGAAAGGATGGTGTACTAAATATTAAATAATAGGATGTTATATTTGACAAAATAACAATTTATTTAGACATACAACATATCTGAACACAATTATAAACAATTATCAGGAACTTGGATGTACCCTTTGGTGAATGAAAGCAGATAAATATCAATAATTAATCAAAAAATAATCAATAAAAAGACTATATAAAAACTATATAAAAAGACATCAATGTCATTAAAAATATTTGGCTAAAAAACCTTTGGTATAGGAATCAAGATACACTATACAGGTTAACTACTGTGTGCAATGAAAAAGTAAGTACACTCTTGTCTGTTGTATCAGATATACATTTGAAACAGATGTTGCTTTGTCGGCTTCTGTATACAAACTGTTTGTTTCTTTTTCAATTTATTGTACCGGATCTAAGGATGTATGGTCAGTTTATCCGTTTTTTGTGCTAACAAACTCGAGTTTGATAAAGATCTTAATAGGATGGAGTCTTTAGAATCTTATGCTTTAGTCAATATGTTTAGGTAATAGAAACAATTCAAATCTGTAAAGGTACCTTAGATGTTTTGGGAGTCCATAGAAATTACCAAGCTTCCTACGGTGTTTCTTACCGTTACGGTATATCCTCGTTGTGTGTGTGTTGTCACATGGGTTTAGTTGACCAATAAGATTGAACTTTGTCCTTCAATAGTGCGCGCACTTATAAGATTGTTTGCAGGTTTCCTCAGCACCTATCGCTAATCCTCTGTGTGTTTAATTAGTATTTGGCAGGTTCAGGGCTGTTCAGCTGTATTAGCAGTGTCCTTCAATCTGAGCTGATTGGTAACATTGGTAACATCCACGCGTATCGGCCTGTAAAAAGCCTTTATCAAGATAACCAATAGCTCTCTGTGTCTTCCTTTTATACTGGTTCCGTTTAACTCCTTAATCGCTGTATCTTAGTTCAATTTAACTCATTCATAGCTGTTTAGTTGATTCTCAATCTTTCCTTAAGTTAGTTTTTTCACAATTACTTTTTTCAAAAAAATAAAAATAACCTTAACATATTGTTTAAGACTTAAAAATGCATAGAATATATGTGAATATATGAAATTTGTATATGGATCATGAAACTCAAAAGCTTATATAAATGATATTTAATACAGTGAACAACAAATGTATACATTGGAATCTTAATAAAAAAGAGAAAGAAGGTTTAAAAACTTTACAATCTAGAAAGGACATAGTGATAAAACAGGCCGATAAGAAGAAGATAATTATGAAAAACACAGATTATCTAAAAGAAGACCACAGACTATTAGGGGATATAACTACTTATAAAAAATTGAAAAATGACCCAGGAGATATTTATTATACACAAAATCAAAATTAGATGCTGAATTAAAAGATAAATTGATTGAAAATTCTGAATATGCGTTCTTATTAACTAAACATTTTGGAACCCCAATTTTCTACTTTTTACCAAAAATTCATAAAAACCTTATAAACCCCGTAGGTCGTCCCATCATTTCTGGTATAGATTCCATAACATCAAATTTATCCCAATATGTTGATTATTTTTTACAGAGTTTTGTTAAAAACCTACCATCATCTCTATCGGACTCAACACATTTTCTAAATAGTATAAAAGATATAAAATGGGAAGACAACCTAATATTAGTCACGTGCGATGTCAGTGCACTATACACCAGTATAGATCACACACTACGAATACAGGCGATTAGCAAATATATAAAGGAAGACAAAAATATGACAGAGACCCAAGGTAAATTTATTATACAATGTATAGACTTCATATTAAATAAAAAATTATTTTAGATTTGAGGATACCTTCTATCTACAAACAAAAGGGACAGCAAATGGGCACAAGGTTCGCACCCAGTTGCGCCAATCTTTTCATGAGGATGGTTGAGGAAGAAAATATCTACTCCTCCCCATGGGGTGCGAACCTTGTGCTCTATAAGCGATATATAGATGACCTATTTATTATATGGAAAGGGGATACAGAACTCTTAGAAATATTTGTTGAAGATCTGAATAGTAATAACTTTGGTTTAAAATTTACACAAGAATTTAGTAAACAAAATATAAGTTGACATAGAACTCGACAAAGGCTGAAGTTTTTTCAGCGGAAACGCGTTGCAAATCTCCAAATCTAACGGATTGAAAGAAAGGATCAGCTGTAGAGCCGTCATTCATTGCCTAAACAGGGCACTCCCCCAACAGAGAACCAATCACAGCCTTTTCCGGAGAAGGCGCGAAGTCTGGGGTGCACAGCGGTCAAGACGCTGGGAGACACGGACGGTTCCAGAATCAGCTGAGGAAGGAAAAGAACACTATACAAGGACTAAAGTGAAAGTGACAACATACAAAGGTACATGCTAAACAAGTGCACTTGTTGGGATTGCTATTTTTATCGATAAAAGCTGTTTTCTTTTAAAATAACTAGAAAAAATAACGGACATAATTTTAACCAGTTCAAACAACTTTTGTGATCACACGCCTCAATATAAGAGGTATAAGTTGAAAGACTTTGCTACTATTCTGTCTAAAGATCGCTGCTGTATATAGAAACTAGCGAGTGATTACTCGGATCTGAAACATTTTTACACTTGTATTAGAGACATAGAAATTTAAGTTCAGGAATTGATACATTGTCATAGAGTTCGCAGAATTACACACTGCAGATAATATTAACACTAAATTTATCTGGTTGGCCAACCACTGATATTACTTTGGGCATTAGGACTAACATATATTTATATATCGGAATAATTCAATTTTTAACGTTCCCTACAATTTTTACTATTTTCTGCAACATAAGAAATTTGTTTTGAAAACTGTTTTTCCTCCATTCATTACCTGTATTAATGGCACCTGTTTAAACTTGTTATCAGTATAAAAGACAGCTGTCAACAACCTCAAACAGTCACACTCCAAACTGCACTATGGTGAAGACCAAAGAGCTGTCGAAGGACACCAGAAACAAAATTGTAGACCTGCACCAGGCTGGGAAGACTGATTCTGCAATAGGCAAGCAGCTTGGTGTGAAGAAATCAACTCTGGGAGCAATAATTAGAAAATGGAAGACATACAAGACCACTGATAATCTCCCTCGATCTGGGGCTCCACGCAAGATCTCACCCAGTGGGGTCAAAATGATCACAAGAACGGTGAGCAAACATCCCAGAACCACACGGGGGGACCTAGTGAATGACCTGCAGAAAGCTGGGACCAACGTAACAAAGGCTACCATCAGTAACACACTACGCCGCCAGGGACTCAGATCCTGCAGTGCCAGATGTGTCCCCCTGCTTAAGCCAGTACATGTCCGGGCCCATCTGAAGTATGCTAGAGAGCATTTGGATGATCCAGAAGCGGATTGGGAGAATGTCATATGGTCAGATGAAACCAAAGTAGAACTGTTTGGTAGAAACACAACTCGTTGTGTTTAGAGGAGAGAGAATGCTGAGTTGCAACCAAAGAACACCATACCTACTGTGAAGCATGGGAGTGGCAACATCATGCTTTGGGGCTGTTTCTCTGCAAAGGGAACAGGACGATTGATCCGTGTACATGAAAGAATGAATGGGGCCATGTATCGTGAGATTTTGAGTGCAAACCTCCTTCCATCAGCAAGGGCATTGAAGATGAAACGTGGCTGGGTCTTTCAGCATGACAATGATCCCAAACACACCGCCCGAGCAACAAAGGAGTGGCTTCGTAAGAAGCATTTCAAGGTCCTGGAGTGGCCTAGCGAGTCTCCAGATCTCATCCCCATAGAAAACCTTTGGAGGGAGTTGAAAGTCTGTGTTGCCCAGCGACAGCCCCAAAACATCACTGCTCTAGAGGAGATCTGCATGCAGGAATGGGCCAACATACCAGCAACAGTGTGTGACCACCTTGTGAAGACTTACAGAAAATGTTTGACCTCTGTCATTGCCAACAAAGGATATATAACAAAGTATTGAGATGAACTTTTGATATTGACCAAATACTTATTTTCCACCATAATTTGCAAATAAATTATTTCCAAATCAGACAATGTGATTGTCTGGATTTGTTTCCACATTTTGTCTCTCATAGTTGAGGTATACCTATGATGAAAATTACAGGCCTCATTTTCTTAAGTGGAAGAAATTGCACAATTGGTGGCTGACTAAATACTTTTTTGCCCCACTGTAGGTCTCATGACTACAGCATCAGACATGATCCCCTTTGCTCGCTTTCATATGACGCCTCTACAGCTTTGCATGTTGCACCAATGGTGCAGGGATTATACTCAGATATCACAACTGATATGCTTAAATCCTAACACTCAACTCTCTCTGACTTGGTGGTTAGACCATCATCTTATTGTTCAAGGGGCCTCATTTGTTCGTCCTACCTGGACTGTGATCACAACAGATGCAAGTCTTACAGGTTGGGGAGCTGTCTGGGGGTCTCTGACAACACAAGGGGTTTGTAAACCTCAAGAGGCGAGGTTACCAATTTATATTTTAGAACTCTGTGCTATTTTCAGAGCCCTTTAGGCGTGGCCTCTATTGAAGAGAGAACTTTACATTTGTTTTCAAACAGACAATATCACAACAGTGGCATATGTCAATCATCAAGGAGGGACTTGCAGTCCTTCAGCAATGAAAGAAGTATCTCAGATACTTTCTTCGGTGGAATTCAACTCTGGTCAAATTTCTGCAATTCATATCCCAGGTGTAGACAATTGGGAAGCGGATTATCTCAGCCTTCAGACTTTACATCCGGGGGAGTGGTCTCTCCAACCAGATGCGTTTTTTCATCTTGTACAGATGTGGGGTCTTCCAGAAATAGATCTGATGGCCTCTTGTCTAAACAAGAAGCTTCCCAGATACTTTTCCAGGTCCAGGGATCCTCAGGCAGAGATAGTGGATGCCTTAGCAGTTCCTTGGGTTACCAACCTGCTTATATTTTTCCTCCGTTCTTCTTCCATGGGTGATCTCCAAGATCATATTGGAACAATCTCATGTGATTCTGAAAGCACCAGCTTGGCCTCCCAGGTTTTGGTATGCAGATCTTGTCTGGTTGTCCAGTTGCCAGCCTTAGCCACTTCCTTTAAAGGACCAGTCAACACAGTAGATTTGCATTATCAACAAATGCAAGATAACAAGACAATGCAATAGCACTTAGTCTGAACTTTAAATGAGTAGTAGATTTTTTTTCTGACAATTTTAAAAGTTATGTATTTTTCCACTCCCCCTGTACCATGTGACATCAATCAGCCATTCACAAATGCATACACACTTATTCTTGCACATGTTCAGTAGGAGCTGGTGACTCAAAAAGTTTAAATATAAAAAGTCTGTGCACATTTAGTTAATGGAAGTAAATTGGAAAGTTGTTTAAAATGGCATGTTCTATCTGAATAATGAAAGTTTAATTTTGATTGAGTGTCCGTTTAAGACAAGACCTTCGGCCATTTTTCCATCCAATCTCTAAATTTTAAGGCATGGAAATTGAATGCTTAGTGCTTAGTCATAGAGGTTTGATAACATGGATAAGCACTATGATACAGGCTCGTAAGTCTGTTTCAAGGAAAATTTATCATCAGGTTTGGAAAACCTATATTTCATGGTGTTCCACTCAATTATTCTTGGCATTCTTTCAGAATTCCTAGGATTTTAGTTTCTTCGGGATGGTTTGGATAAGGGTTTGTCTGTAAATACTTTGAAAGGACAAATTGCTGCTCTGTCTTATTTCATAAAAATATTGCTAAACTTCCTCATATTCAATGTTTTGTTCTGGCTTTGATTTGTATCAAACCTGTTATTTAATCTATTTCTCCTCCTTGGAGTCTCAATTTGGTTTTGAAGATTTTACAGGCTCCTCCTTTTGAGCCTATGCATTCTCTGGATATTAAATTGGAAAGTGTTATTTATTTTGGCTATCTCTTCTGCTAAAAGAGTTTCCGAAATGTCTGCTCTCTCTTGTGAGTTTCCTTATATGATTTTCCATCAAGATAAAGCTGTTTTGTAGATTTCATTTACATTTTTGCCTAAAGTTGTGAATTCTAACAACATCAATAGGGAAATTGTTGTTACTTCTTTGTGTCCTAATTCTAAGAATACTCTTGAAAGGTCTTTACATTCTTTGGATGTGGTAAGAGCTTTGAAATATTATGTTGAGGCTACTAAAGATTTCAGAAAGACTTCTATTCTATTTATTAATTTTTCTGGCTCCAGGAAAGGTCAGAATTGCCTTTGCCATTTCTTTGGCATCTTGGTTAAAACTTTTGATTCACAAAGCTTATTTGTAGGCAGGGCAATCTCCACCTCAGTGAATTGCAGCCCATTCTACTAGATCAGTTGCTACTTCTTGGGCTTTTAAGAATGAAGCTATCTTTTTGGTAGAAAGGTTCTTCAGGCAGTTGTCTCGTTAAAGAAAACTTAATTATTTTGGATTTAATTTCTCAGTGGATTTAGCTGTTGTTATTTTATCCCTCCCTCTCTAGTGACTCTAGTGGATTTCCACATCTTGAGTATTATATCCCATACGTCACTAGCTCATGGGCTCTTGCCACTTACATGAAAGAAAACATAATGTATGTAAGAACTTACCAGATAAATTAATTTATTTCATAGTGGCAAGAGTCCATGAGACCCACCCTATTTTTTGTGGTTATCATTTTTTGTATAAAGCAGTTTATTTTTTCCAGTTCTTCTTTTGAATGCTTTTTACTCCTTTTACACCTCACTTCTTGGCTTCATGTTAAACTAAGGTATGAGTGAGGTGGGAGCTGTATTTATAGGCATTTTGAGGTTTGGGAAACTTTGCCCCCTCCTGGTAGAAATGTTAGAAATGTATATCCCATATGTCACTTGCTCATGGACTCTTGCCACTATGAAATAAATTAATTTATCAGGTAAGTATCTTACATAAATTATGTTATTTGTGTCAGAATTCTGCAGTTGGAGTGCAGAAATCATAAAGATTCTAAGGAATATTATAAAAGATTATATTTCCAATATTGAGATATAATTTAGGATACACCAATGTCTGCATTCAGATGAGCTACATCACTATGAGATAAAAGAATAAGGGCAGACATTGGCCATAGTAAAGGCCAGATAAATAAATTGAAGTCCATTATTAGTGAAAGAAATTGAGAAGCCCCAATTTCTAACAGTTTTGTTTTAGCAGGACATTCAATGTCACAACTTAAGTTTTCAGGTAATTAAGCAAGTAAGAAGACCCAGACAAGTGGGGTGACAGAGCTATTATTGAAAACAAGAGATGCTTACTTGATATATACATTAGAAACACTTATCCCAAGCGGAATGAAATCAGAAAATCGACTGGACTGTTTTTTGTAGATATTATTTAGGTTAATTAATACTTAAATTGAAATGATTAATTATTTTCATAAAGTTTATATGTAGGATTCTGCTACTCCTTTGATAGTTTGTAAAGAGTTAATTTGTTCTATGATATATTGTGAAATGGTGTGTTTTACATTTTTTACCACTAGAGGGCAATTTATACTATAAAGATAAAGTAATTGGAAGTCAACAGTTATTCAAGAGTTAAAAATCACAAGCTTCTTTGTAGATAAATTGAGCAGCAATATATGGGAAGTGCTATATACAATATAATTATGGGATAAACCCTGAAACATTGTTGTTGCTTTGTTTGTATGTCAAACTTTTGTAATAAATATTTTTCTACGAGAAGTGCTGCTGATATACTCTTTTGTTTCTAATTATCAAGTCATAATTAAGCTTTAATGATTCTGATATGTAGTATGCTATTTTAGGAGACTTTTAAATTTACTCCTAAATCCCTTTCCTCAATCTAATCCCATTTAAATAATAGATTGCCTGCTTATTTTTACTTCTAAAATGAAGAACCTTACATTTTTCACTATTAAATATCATTTTCCATTTACCTTCCCATTCTTCTAATTTTTGTAATTTCCTTGCAAAGTAATTTTATCCTGCACTGACCTAATGACCTTACATAACTTTGTATGATCGGCAAAAGTAGAGTTGTTGCTATTTAACCCCATTCATTACCGGGACTTTCAGATAAAAACGTGCCCAAAATACCGGAGAATTTTTAGCATTTTTGCTATCACTCCATTTGAACAGAAATAGAGCCTTGTTTTTTTTCTATTTACCTGTCAAAACTATGTATATATACATATATATATATATATATATATATATATATATATATATATATATATATATATATATATATATATATTTAGACAACCCAAGGTATTGATCTAGGCCCATTTTGGTGTATTTCATGCCACAATTTCACTGCCAAATGCAGTCATTCAAAAAACAATTTCAGAAACTTTGGGTTTCTCACTGAAATTATTTGCATACTGCATAGCACAAATGATTGTAAAAGCTTCTCTGGCATCCCTTTATTTAAGGAATAGCATACATGCATGGCTTTGCCATTGTTTTTTGGTAATTAGAAGGCTACTAACTGCCACTGTGCACAACACTTCTATTATTCCCGGGTTAACCAAGTAGCTTGTAAGGTAAATTTTATCTTTAGTGTAGAAAATACCATCCCACCCCCTGATCCCTACACCTAATCCCTCACCCTCCCACTGGTCACCCCATTTTAGGTATTGGCAGACAATCCCCCCTTACCCTCCAACCTCCCGCTTCCTCCCAAACAGCTCTCTAACCCTCCCCCCCCAGCTAGTGTCTGCCACCTATTTTAAAAATATAGTAGTGTAGTGGTCTCCCCCCTCCTGCGATCATTAGTTAGGGACCCACACCCCACCTTTTTTCTGTAGCATAGCGCCCCATACCTCCCTCTCCCTTTATTTTTTATTTTCTGCAGTGTAAGGTCATCCCACTTCCTCCCCCCCATCACTGCTGAGCCACCCAGTGGCCTCCAGTATGCCCTCTAACACCTCCCTCTGGCACACACAGTGTCACTGTCAATAACAATCTGGCATCTGCCTTCATATGGAACCAGAGCACAATTGTGTTCCGGTTCCATATGCAGACAGATGTCATGAGCTAAGCAACTCCCGACTGCTGGAGCTTCTTGTAGCTCCAACGTATATATCTATATATATATATATATATATATATATATATATATATATATATATATATATATATATATATATATATATATATATATATATATATATATATATATAAAAGCAAACACAAGGGGGGGTTGGTTAAGCACACCACAAAAAAAATAACATTTTTAAGTTTTTAAAATACTAGCACACATATTGTGGGAGTGCTGCCAAAAAGACCAAAACAATAACAAAACAACAGAGAGGGTTGGCGCACATCCAAATACTTGAATCCACATGTTTATAACATTTACAAGCAAAATTATATTTATGCTGCAAGACTTTAAGCCTATATATCTTTAAATAAAGTTGGAATCTTAGTCACACAATATGGCCATATTCTGCTAAGCCAGTCACCACTTTCAAGGTGTCCCAAAATAAGACTGGTCCTAACACTTGCTAAACAGACTAGTGTTAGGACCAGTCTTATTTTGGGACACCTTGAAAGTAGTGACTGGTTTAGCAGAATATGGCCATATTGTGTGACTAAGATCCCAACTTTATTTAAAGATATATAGGCTTAAAGTCTTGCAGCATAAATATAATTTTGCTTGTAAATGTTATAAACATGTGGATTCAAGTATTTGGATGTGCGCCAACCCTCTCTGTTGTTTTATATATATATATATATATATATATATATATATATATATATATATATATACACACACACATTATATATATGTTGTGCAGTATGATAGCCAAAATACCTCACCTTAAGTACTGGCAGAAAGTCTAAAATAAAAGGCAATTAAAAAAAATAAATAAAAAAAAAATAATATATTTATTTTGCAATGATGGATCCCCCCTCAGCCCCAAATCTTATTGATCCCCCCCCATACAGCTCTTTAACCCTCCCCCATCTACCTATCTCCCACCATCTTGGGTACTGGTAGCTGTCTGCCAGTACCCAGTTTGGCAAAATACATGGGGATTTTTGTAGGGGGCAACTGCCTTCATATGGAACCGGAGCACCAATTGTGTTCCGGTTCCATATGCAGACAGATGTCTTGAGCAAAGCAACTCCAGACTGCTGGAGCTTCCTGTAGCTCCAACGTATATATATATATATATATATATATATATATATATATATATATATATATATATATATATATATATATATATATATATATGTATATATATATATACAGTATATATATATGTTGTGCAGTATGATAGCCAAAATACTGCATTATGTATATATATATATATATATATATATTTTATTTTTTTTTTACCTCTGTAATTACCATGTATCTAAGCTTCTGCAGACTGCCTTCTTATTTATCTCAGATCTTTTGACAGACTTGCATTTCAGGTCATTAGTGCTGACTCTTAAATAACTTCACATGCGTGTGCACAATATCATTTATATGCAACACGTGAACTAAAGCCCTCTAGCTGTGAAAAACTGTCAAATGCATTCAGATAAGAGGCGGCCTTCAAGGGCTTAGAAATTAGCATATGAGTCTACCAAGGTTTAGCTTTTAACTAAGAATACCAAAAGAATAAAGCAAATTTGATGATACAAGTAAAATAGAATGTTGTTTAAAATAACATGTCCTATCTGAATCATGAAAGTTTAATTTGGACTTTACTATCCCTTTAATTTCTCTTAACACATTTTTATTTAGCCACATTGGCTTGGATTTATTTAACGTTTATAACCATGTGGTATGTGTGTGGCAGTTTAGGGGTTAAGTAGAATAGGGAGTTTATTGGGATAGGGGGTAATAGTATAGGGCATGGATACTGTAGGAAGAAAAACTTTCTTACGTTTTTTGTGTGTGTGTTCAGTGCAACTTTTTTTCTAAGCCCAGTGTAAAATGCAATTGCGTCCAAGCGATTACATTTACTTTAATCTTGTAATACGAGCACACATCTACGTGTTAGGCTGCCTATAGAAAATATGGGGGCGTAAATTACAGAGTAAATTACTGCAAGAACACGCAAATCAATTTGCGATAATTTGTAATATGGATTAGAGCACCAAAAAATTAACGGCTAGATTACGAGTTTTGTCGGTAATGGTGTGCGGTGCTAACGAGCAGTTTATGCTCAACACTCACTTACAGACAGCGCTGGTATTACGGATTTTTACAAACCCGCCGTTAGCCGCAGAAAAGTGAGCGGAGAGCAAAATTTAGCTCCACATCTCACCTCAATACCAGCGCTGCTTACGTTAGCGGTGAGCTGGCTAAACGTGCTCGTGCACGATTTCCCCATAAGAATCAACGGGGAGAGCCAGCTGAAAAAAAAACCTAACACCTGCAAAAAAAGCAGCGTTCAGCTCCTAAATCAGCCCCATTGATTCATATGGGGAAAAACATTTTATGTCTACACCTAACACCCTAACATGAACCCCGAGTCTAAACACCCCTAATCTTACACTTATTAAACCCTAATCTGCCGCCCCAGACATCGCCGACACCTACATTATATTAATAACCCCTAATCTGCCGCCCCCAAAGTCGCCGCCACTATATTAAAGTTATTAACCCCTAAAACTAAGTCTAACCCTAACCCCCCCTAACAAATATAATTTAAATAAATCTAAATAAATATTCCTAGCATTAACTAAATTATTCCTATTTAAAACTAAATATTTACCTATAAAATAAACCCTAAGCTAGTTACATTGTAGCTAGCTTAGGGTTTATTTTTATTTTACAGGCAAGTTTGTATTTATTTTAACTAGGTAGAAAAGTTATTAAATAGTTATTAACTATTTAATAGCTACCTAGTTAAAATAAAGACAAATTTACCTGTAAAATAAAACCTAACCTAAGTTAAAATTACACCTAACACTACACTATAATTAAATTAATTGCCTAAATTAACTACAATTAAATACAATTATCTAAAGTACGAAGAAGAAAAAACACTAAATTACAGAAAATAAAATAATTACAAGTTTTTTAAACTAATTACACCTAATCTAATCCTTAAAAGGGCTTTTTGCAGGGCATTGCCCCAAAGTAATCAGCTCGTTTGTAAAAAAAAAGTACAATACCCCCCCAATATTACAACCCACCACCCACACACCCAACCCTACTCTAAAACCCACCCAACCCCCCCTTAATAAAACCTAGCACTAACCCCTTGAAGATCACCCTACCTTGAGAAGTCTTCACCAAACCGGGCCAAAGTCCTCAACGAAGCCGGGCGAAGTGGTCCTCCAGATGGGCA
Source organism: Bombina bombina (assembly GCF_027579735.1). Lineage (NCBI taxonomy): Eukaryota > Metazoa > Chordata > Amphibia > Anura > Bombinatoridae > Bombina > Bombina bombina. The sequence goes on from NC_069503.1 coordinate 542,023,029, forward strand.
GAAGTCTTCATCCAAGCTGGGAAGAAGAGGTCCTCCAGATGGGCAGAAGTCTTCATCCAAGCCGGGAAGAAGAGGTCCTCCAGATGGGCAGAAGTCTTCATCCAAGCCGGGAAGAAGAGGTCCTCCAGATGGGCAGAAGTCTTCATCCATCCGGCGCAGAGCGGGTCCATCTTCAAGACATCCGACGCTGAGCATCCTCTTCTCTCAACGTTGACTTTAGAATGAAGGTTCCTTTAAATGATGTCATCCAAGATGGCGTCCCTTCAATTCCGATTGGCTGATAGAATCAGCCAATCGGAATTAAGGTAGAAAAAATCCTATTGGCTGATGCAATCAGCCAATAGGATTGAAGTTCAATCCTATTGGCTGATCCAATCAGCCAATAGAATTGAGCTTGCATTCTATTGGCTGACTGGAACAGCCAATAGAATGCAAGCTCAATACTATTGGCTGATTGCATCAGCCAATAGGATTTTTCCTACCTTATTTCCGATTGGCTGATAGAATTCTAAGGGATGACGTCATTTAAAGGAACCTTCATTCTACAGTCGACGTCGAAAGTAGAGGATGCTCCGCGTCGGATGTCTTGAAGATGGACCTGCTCCGCGACGGATGGATGAAGATAGAAGATGCCGTCTGGATGAAGACTTCTGCCCATCTGGAGGACCTCTTCTTCCCTGCTTGGATGAAGACTTCTGCCCGTCTGGAGGACCACTTCGCCCGGCTTCGTTGAGGACTTCGGCCCGGTTGGGTGAAGACTTCTCAAGGTAGGGTGATCTTCAAGGGGTTAGTGTTAGGTTTTATTAAGGGGGGATTGGGTGGGTATTTAGAGTAGGGTTGGGTGTGTGGGTGGTGGGTTTTAATGTTGGGGGGGTATTGTACTTTTTTTTACAAAAGAGCTGATTACTTTGGGGCATTGCCCCGCAAAAGGCCCTTTTAAGGGCTATGTGTAATTTAGTATAGGGTAAGGCTTTTTATTATTATTATTATTATTATTTTGGGGGCTTTTTTATTTTATTAGGGGGATTAGATTAGGTGTAATTAGTTTAAAAAACTTTTAATTATTTTATTATTTTCTGTAATTGAGTGTTTTTTTCATACTTTAGATAATTGTATTTAATTGTAATTAATTGTAGTTAATTTAGGTAATTAATTTAATTATAGTGTAGTGTTAGGTGTAATTGTAACTTAGGTTAGGTTTTATTTTACAGGTAAATTTGTCTTTATTTTAAATAGGTAGCTATTAAATAGTTAATAACTATTTAATAACTATTGTACCTAGTTAAAATAAATACAAAGTTGCCTGTAAAATAAAAATAAACCCTGAGATAGTTACAATGTAACTATTAGTTATATTGTAGCTATCTTAGGGTTTATTTTATAGGTATGTATTTAGTTTTAAATAGGAATAATTTAGTTAATGATAGTTATTTTATTTATATTTATTTAAATTATATTTAAGTTAGGGGGGTGTTAGGGTTAGACTTAGATTTAGGGGTTAATAACTTTAATATAGTGGCGGCTACATTGGGGGTGGAAGATTAGGGTTTAATAAATGTAGGTAGGTGTTGGCGATGTTAGGGACGGCAGATTAGGGGTTAATAAAATTTAGTGTTAACTAGTGTTTGCGAGGCTGGAGTGCGGTGGTTTAGGAGTTAATATATTTATTATAGTGGTGGCGGTTCGGCAGATTAGAGGTTATAAATTTTATAAATTTTATTTTAGTGTCTGCGATGTGTGGGGGGCCTCGGTTTAGGGGTTAATAGGTAGTTTATGGGTTTTTGTGTACTTTTTAGCACTTTAGTTAAGAGTTTTATACTACGGCGTTAGCCCATATAACTACTGACTTTAAAATGCGGTACGAGTCTTGACAGGAGAGGGTCTACCGCTCACTTTTTGGAAGACTCGTAATACCGGCGTTAGGCAAATACCATTGAAAAAATAGGATACGCAATTGACGTAAGTGGATTTGCGGTATTCTCAAGTCTGCCCAAAAAAGTGAGCAGTACACCTGTACCTGCAAGACTCGTAATACCAGCGGGTGTTAAATAGCAGCATTGGGACCTCTCAATGTTGCTTTTTAAGGCTAACGCAAGACTCGTAATCTAGCCATAATTGTTTACAAAAGTCTATAATCAGGCCACCAGAAAGAGCATTATAGTATTCATTTAAAATCATTTATACGTCTGCAAGATAGTCTGATAAGTTCTGTAACACAATACACCACCCTTATCTGCTTGATAGATCACTAAATCCTACATACTCATCAAACTCAATAGTGCTGTTTCTTTGTATTTTCTTGAGTAAGATCTACCACTAACTCTCATACGATTTTTTTTTCTTTCAAAATGCTCATATTTAAAACAAATAATATTACTTTTTAATTTATGTATTTATTACAATTCACAATAACAGCTGCTTCAGATGTTTTGCCCTCATTGCAAAGACAAATAAATGTTAACTTTTTTTTGTGAGGTACCCACATAAATTATACTTTTTTCTTTTTTATTTTACCAAACTGAGCATTTTTAGAAATTAACTTTAGTTTGCAGAAATATCATAATATATTTGTGTCATTTTCTATGGTGTACATAGTAAATAACAGCACAGAAGTCATTATTCCCTAATTATTTCAACCCCAAACTCTTTTTTGTCCCAGATTTATTATCTCTTTCCCTTCCCAAAACACCATCATTTAGTATTTTACATATTTATTTATTATAACAAGTGATAAATGAAAATCAGAATATAAAATGTGTTATTTTTTAATCATTGGATCTTACTCTTTCAAATGATATATTTATATGGTGAAAGGGTAATAAAAGCCTCTTAAAATTGTCAGAGCCCCCAAAATAGAGCCAATGCTGTAAGGTATTTGTCGTTGTTATGACACCTGGCAGCTTGTCACGTTCAGGTGTATAATCGCTCAGGAGACAGACCCTCGGGGCAGTGGTAGGGAATTGTAGACACCGACCCCTGACCCGGGGAAGAGTATCATGGACAGCTGAAATTCTGTAATTCCTAGTTGCAAGGCGTTATAACAGGATTGATGAAAAGTAAAACATATGTATGCAATATATTCTGTCTTCAAAGGAAACATAATATATACTGTAACTCATAGTTACTAGGAGTTGCTACAGGATTCATGAAGTGAAAAACATAACAATGCAAGATATTCAGGCTTTAAAGGAAACAGATAGGAGATTGTGAAACAACTTTCCAATTTACTTTTATCACCAATTTTGTTTTGTTCTTTTGGTATGCTTAGTTGAAAGCTAAACCTAGGTAGGCTAATATGCTAATTTCTTAGACCTTGAAGGCTGCCTCTAATCTGAATGCATTTTGAGTTTTTCATCACTAGAGGGTGTTAGTTCATGTGTGTTATATAGATAACATTCAGCTCACGCACGTGAAGTTACAGAGGAGTCAGCACTGATTGCTAAAATGCAAGTCTGTCAAAAGAACTGAAATAAGGGGGCAGTTTGCAGAGGCTTAGATACAAGGTAATTGCAGAGGTAAAATGTGTATTTATATAACAGTGTTGGTTATTCAAAACTGGGGAATGGCTAATAAAGGGATTATCTATCTTTTTAAACAACAAACATTCTGGTGTTCTGTCCCTTTAAATACTCTTGTAGCAATTATTGGAGAATCACAGGGAAGCAGTTTGTTTAAGTGAACACATAAATGCAGAGTTCTGAAGATATATGTATTTTTAAGATAATATTTGAGCAATGAAAACTTGTAGCAGTGAATAGTTGTAAGGTTCCGAGTAATATTCAGTTGTAGCAATCAGAGCAAAATACAAACGTGTAATTTAGACTAAGTTCAGAGTCCAGGAAACAATGCAGGAAATATTTGGATACTTGCAGTTTTCAGGCTTAGCTGACAAGTAAGGCTGTAATTTGAATATCTCTAGAAAAAGTCCATGCTGCAACAAACATGAGCTCTGGAGCAAACTTCAACACTAATGCAAAGCACAATAGGCCTGAGATTACTTAAAGGGCCATAATACCCAAATGTTGAAACACTTGAAAGTGATGCAGCATAGCTGTAAAAAGCTGACTAGAAAATATCACCTGAACATCTCTATGTAAAAAAGAAAGATATTTTACCTCAAAAGTTCCTCAGTAGCCACCTCCCATTGTAAAGGATTTCTAAGCAGCAAATCAGTATGTCTGTTCCGGGACAGCTAAGGGAGTGAGCTTTCGTGCACACTCATCTTATTTCCTTATTCAGTTTAAGGAAGTTTACTATAAAATCTCATGAGAGTTAAGTCAAATCTCATGAGATCACAGTAAAAAAAACCTCAGCACTTCATTTTTTTTTTAACCTGCAGCTGGACAGCAGCTGAAGTATAACTTTTTACACAGAACTTACTCTGCTGAGCTTTGGAAATTGTGAGGTAAATTATCTTCCTTTTTTACATAGAGATGCTCAGGTGATATTTTCCTGTCAGCTTTTTACAGTTATACTGCATCAGTTTCAAGTGATTTAGCAAATGAGTATTATGTCCCTTTAAAGGGACAGTGAACGCAAAAAAATTATTGTTTGAAAAGATAGATAATCCCTTTATTACCGATTCCCCAGTTTCGCACATACACTTTTTTTCTCTATGATTACCTTGTATCTAAGCATCTTCTGACAGCCACCTGATCACATGACTTGCATTTAAGCCAATTAGTGCTGTGTTGTTAGAATCCACAGGCGTGAGCTCAATGTTATCTATATGGCTCACATGAACTAGCACTCCCCTGTTGTGAAAAGCTAATACAAAGCATGTGATCAAGGGGCTGTCTTTAGTGACTTAGGAACAGACAGAAATTTAGAGGCATATAGGTATAAAGTATATTAATAAAACAATGTGTTTGTGAAATGCTGGGGAACAGATAGTAAAGGCATTATTTATCGTTTTAAACAATAACAATTTTGTGCTGACTGTCCCTTTTAAAAGAGGCTGAGAGAATCAGGTGCATGAATAATTAATTAGGCAGGTAAGTTCCAGCAGTAGAATGAAGGCTGACTACTCCCCAAACAGCATAATTGACAGAAGCAGGGAATGCAATCTTAAAGGGACAGTGATAACAGGCAGGCATCTAACAGGACCACTCATTTAAAAGAGCAGGATTGCTGTCTCAAGATTGTTTATGTATTGTGGGGGGGCAACTTAAGGCATACACCCAGTAGCATTGCCACAGGGAGCATAATAACAGCCCTTATGTGCCCACCAATGGTGGTTTCCAGGTGAGGACTGGCAACATTTGGCGCATATTTCTCTGAATAGTGTATATGCTATAGCAAAGGGGTTAACATAGTCCATATTCTTTAAGATACTAGTGAAATAAATACCTTTACCTGATATGCATAAAACATATGTCTCAGTGTAAGCCTGGTCTTTATGGTCTGTAACAGTACACTGAGAACTCACTGTATCTGTACAACTTTCCCTCCCAGACAGGGGCGGAACTGCGACTGGGCCCCAGAGGGTGATGTGCCATCTGCCACTGCCTGCACTGATATCCTGTGAGTGTGGCGTGATGCTTTACTAGTGGTTAGTGTTTCTGTTTTACCCATTGGTGTTTGTGTGTGTGTGTGTGTGTGTGTGTGTGTATGTGACTGTGTGTGAATTTATGCATGTATGTGTGTGTGTAGCCAGCAAATTACAGACCTTGTTACTACAGCGTGGGGGGGGGGGTAAACAGTGTCACTATACAGTACCACTATACACAGTCGGCTCCAAGGGGGGGCATTGGGGGGCAATGCACGCCCAAATGGAATGCTGTGCCCCCTCCCCCACCCCACTGCTGACATAGCAACAATTCATTAATTTTGTATTTATTTTTTAAGCCGGGCCCAGCTGTGCATCACTGACTCCTACTCTACTACTCCGAGTCCTCCTAGTTGGATTTTTTGATTGGTTAGGAGGTGGAGACTCAGGGAGAACGGGCATGACGATAGGGTGCGCTGCTGCGCGGGACTACTGGCCAGGCACACAGCACACTGTCACATGTGATGTGATGCAGTCAGAGTCAGACGCAGCTCAGCCACCGTTGGTTAGGTTCTTTGTGCATGCATGCACATTGACATTGCATTGGTAGTGTTTAAGTGCACTGGTCGGTGTTATTCTCTGCCGATTATCAAATCCGTTTTCAGGTCAGTGTAGTATTTTTGTTTACTTTGTTTTGGTCTATGCTTTGCGAGGGGGTGTGGGACCGTGGTAGAGAGGCAAAGAGTAAGACCGACTCTGTGGCGCCGGCGAATTACCCCTAAATACCGGGCCCGGCCCCTGCCCTACTACTATCGCTACCAGTACCTTCTTGTCTGTTCCTGTTCCCTCTGCCTGCATGTTTTTTTTAAGTTCTCCTCACCCTCTATCTCACTGAGAAAGAGAGCTCAGGCCAGAGTGAGTAGGGACCACGCCAGCAGAGAGAATAGAAAGCTGCATGCAGTGCACTCTGTCCTGCTTGAGTCTCTGGGGGTTGGGGTGGCTAAGGCCTGGGCTTAGGTCTGGGACCTAGGGTTATACTGGTAAGGTTTTTGAGGTAGAGAATGGGGGAATAAAAGAGTCTGCAGCAGCGAGCACCAATTGCACACTCCCTAGCCTGTAGTGCCATGCTGCTGCCTGGACCTCTATGTCACTGTCACTGTGTCAAAGAAGGTATGGGCTGGCCTGGGGAACCAGAGGGCAGCTGTCAGTGATGAGTGAGTCTCCTGGGGGCCTGGAGGAAGGAGTTACAATGGCCCCCATATGAAAACAAAGAGGAATTTATTATAACCTTTAAGTAATGTGATCTGTCAATAAAGGTTGGTTTATTAGCAATTCTCTCTCTCTCTTCCACCCCTCTCTCTTCCCCCTCTCCCTTTTTCCCTCTCTCTCTCTCTCTCTCTGAATCCCCCCTTTGTGTCTCTCTGAATCCCCCCTTTGTCTCTCTCTGAATCCCCTCTTTCTCTCTCTGAATCCCCCTTCTTTCGCTCTCTGAATCCCCCCCTTTCTCTCTTTGAATCCCCCACTCTCTGACCCCCCCCGTCTCTCTCTCTCTCATCTCTCTCTCTCATCTCTCTCCCTCCCTCTCTCTGACTTCCCCCTCTGTCTCTCTTTCTCCCCCTCTGTCTTTTTTTCTTCCCCTCTGTCTCCCCTCTCTGTGTCTCTGGCTCCCCCTTCTGTCTCTCTGGCTCCCCCCTCTGTCTCCCCCCTCTGTCTGTCTCTCTGTCTCCCCCTCTCTCTCTCTGTCTCCCTTTCTGTGTCTCTCTGAATCCCCCCTTTGTGTCTCTCTGAATCCCCCCTTTGTCTCTCTCTGAATCCCCTCTTTCTCTCTCTGAATCCCCCTTCTTTCGCTCTCTGAATCCCCCCCTTTCTCTCTTTGAATCCCCCACTCTCTGACCCCCCCCCCGTCTCTCTCTCTCATCTCTCTCCCTCCTCTGTCTCCCTCCCTCTCTCTGACTTCCCCCTCTGTCTCTCTTTCTCCCCCTCTGTCTTTTTTTCTTCCCCTCTGTCTCCCCTCTCTGTGTCTCTGGCTCCCCCCTCTGTCTCTCTGGCTCCCCCCTCTGTCTGTCTCTCTGTCTCCCCCTCTCTCTCTCTGTCTCCCTTTCTGTGTCTCTCTGAATCCCCCACTTTGTGTCTCTCTGAATACACACTCTATCTCCCTCTCTGTCTTGCCTCTCTGAGTTGCCCCTTTGCACCTCTGTATTGCCCCTCTGTGCCTCTGTCTTGCCCCTCTGTGCCTCTGTCTCCCTCCTCTGTGCCTCTGTCTCTCCCTCCTCTGTGTCTCTCAGAATCCCCCCCTCTCTCTTCTCCTCTCTGTCCACCTCAATCAATTTTTCTTAAAGAAATGTATAACAGCCATAAATTAGAATGTTGCTAAAAATTGCTGGTCTATCAGAATCATAACAGAAACAATTTCGGTTTAGTATCCAGAGGAGGTGGGAGGGGCAGAGGAGGTGGTAGGGGTGATAGGGTGGAGAAGGGGCAGAGGAGGTAGATGGAGCAAAAAGGGGGGGGGGCTGCCACACTTTTGCCCGGGGGCCCTGGTTGGTCTCAGTCCGCCCCATACTATTAAGTTAGCATGGGGGAGTGTCCCTCAGTGTGCCAGGCACATTCCTCAGGGCTTTAATGAGACAAGCACTGAGCTGCTGTTATTCTATATAGCCATTCTTATGTCCTTTGATAAGAACTAAACTTTTGTGTGTGACAAAACCACCAGTTAAAAATAAATTAAAAAGAAACTAAAGCTAAAAAGATTGTTTCTCATGTTAAAAATTGTTTGTGGTGTATTTCCATTATTTTGTTTTTACCCATTTTATCTGTTCCTTACCTCTAAAAACTGTTATTTTTTTTTGTTTACACTGAACTAAAGTGGTTATAGGATAAAAAAAAAAAATGAGACCCTGTAACATTCTATATGCACTGACTGTGTGATACTAATGGTCCTGGGCATCTGTGGGAGGAGCACTAGATGACTTTGCTCTATATATGAAAGTATCATCATCACACACTTGAAGTCACTTTTTAAGTCAATGAGCCACCATTTTTAAAAAGTGCATCTAGTAACTATTTGTTTCACATATTGCCGTTGATAATATTTTGTTAAGTTTAATTTTTTTTGCCCTCTAGAAAAACAATATTTTACCTATTCCCAATTAGCTTTTAAAGGGGTATGTTTGGACTGCAAGACTATGCAAGTCTGCTCTTATTTTGACTCTCATACATGCTTTGTAAATGTGTGCCCCCTCGTGACAAAAAAATGCCCCCCCATTTGATTTGTTCTGGAGCCGACCCTGCCACTATATACAGTACGGGGGGGCTGGACCATGTCACAGACTACTGTGGTCACTTTATAAAAGTACTGGGGCGGGTAGGGTCAGACCAGCCATCTCACTGAGTCACTATCTCACTATATACAGTACTGGTGGGTTAAACAGTGTCACTATATACAGTAATAGGGGGTCAGACCATCTCACAAACTGTGGGCACAGGGTACCTTCTTTTGCAGACATGTAATATGATACAAGATATGTATCAAATTCACCTTTTTTGTGTGTGTGTGTGGGGGGGGTTCTTAGATTCGTGCACCTGGGCCCTGTGGTTTCTAGTTACACCTCTGATCCATGACATACACTCCACACAAATGGGAGAGGAATGGGTTTAATACCCATTCACCTCTCTTTTCTAGTAATCAGTGTAAGGATATTTAGGGCCAGATTACAATTCAAGTGGAAAATATCACTTCCACGAAAGCGATATTTGTGCTCAAATTAGTAATACGAGCGCAAGCAAATGTGTGCTGGTATTACAAGTGAGGTGTAATTAGAATGTGACCTCATGTTCGCATTACACATAAGTTTTGCGCTGATGAGCGCACGCTTCTATAGACTCCAATGGGAGCCTCGTTCTAGCACTAGCACAGCAAAGGGGGTAAAGTCGCACAGCAAATAGAAATATATATATTTATTTAAATATATATACATATATATTTACAGGGAACACACAGTTCCCATAGATTGCAATATAAAGGCACTTTTCCGTTTTTTTTCTAACACCCCACTCCCGCCACTTTTAAGCCCTTAAAACAACTGCCACTTGCAGTTATTAATTAAAAAATAAAAAACAGGCTCCATTTTTTCTTTTAAAGGGCACATTTAAAGGGTTATTTATTGCGCGCCTCCAAACGGGCGAATTTGCCTGTTTTGCCGGCACGTGATAAATTAGCACTCCACTTGTAATCTAGCCCTTAATATCCATCCTGGCTACTGGAATACAAATAAATATTTCTGAATAATTATTTGAAGTGTGGGTGTATACTAATGTGAGAATGCATGTGAACATTTTCAATCCACATTTGTCAGCAAAACTATATTAATACATAGGTAACTACAACTCCATCTAATTATGAAAAGAGATTGTGGAATTCAACTAGAGTTGGCACCTTTTGCCCAGCCATTTCCTGGACACTTTTTGAGAGGGTGTGGTTAAGGGGTGTGTGGACTATGGATGTGGCCTTATATGAAATTTACAGAAACACATGCTGCCCTGAAATTACAATCATTAAAAAATGTAATAAACCACACTTAAATACCTAGGCATCAAATTAGCGCCAACTTTTGACGACATGTTCACAACGAGCTATATCCCACTTAAACATGCAATTATTAGCGATCTCTCTTCATGGAGATCTAAACAGATATCCTGGTTGGGACGTATAGAAGTTATTAAAATGAAGATTTTCCCAAGAATACTCTATTATCTTCAAACATTACCTATTCCACTACCCAAAAATTACTTGACCTCCATACAAAAAGATTTTAAAGATTATATATGGAACAAAAGACCACCGAGAATAAATCAAAATATAATGCAGTCACCTAGGTCACAGGGAGGAATGGGAGTCCCAAATCTCGAATTGTATAGACAGGCTATATTTTTACAGAGGATTGTGGATTGGAATATTCATTATCATCACAAACGTTGGGTTCCTCTAGAACACCTAATACACCAAAAACCCCACTTGGGTAGATTATGTTGGTATAACTCCAACACACTTCACCTCAAAACAGACAGCAACCCGGTAACAAAGGAGACATTCAAGGTATGGAAAAAAACTATCAACACATCATTATTTATCTTCTCTATACCGTCACCATTGACGTCCCTTTTGGAAAATGGAGAGTTCACATTACGGCCCCCAGTAACCACAATAGAACCAGTAAACTTCACTAAAGACATAACAGTATGACATATCAAATTCTGCCATGATAGTAGTATTGATTGTCTGACATGGCAGATTATTGAATTGGTACGATCTCCAAAAAGAGGAGGTGATAGAGACAAAATGCTTCGAACAAGAGAAGCATTTTGGATCTTTAAACTTAAGACCAGATTTCCGGAGGGTTTAAATATTCAAACTGATCTAATCAATTGTTGGAGATGAGAGATCTTTGGGTCTCTAACGATTTATGTATATATGCTTTCTATCATACACCTGTCACTTTATTTTATCTTTATTTTATAAGAAGATATTTCATCTATATTTAGGATTGAGTATAACACAGACTATTAAAATTATATAATCTGTATACATGGTTAGTGGTATTTAACTTTGGTCTATCACAGGCATACTTTTGCTTAATTAGATAGGTAGTCTGTAACTATGCTATATTCATAGCAGTTTATGTAATTGTTAAATTTGAATTTAGCAGGGTGATGTGTTATTAGTTTAACTTACTAATTAAGAATGGATTTTTTTCTTTTCATTCTTTTTATTTTGTAATGCAATATAATTTACACATAATAAGTTTTTTTGTGAAATGCTATTCTGTATTTGCATTTATAATTCATTCTGCTATACAGTATTGTGCTCTTTTCCCTAATATAATAATGACCATGCGTATAAACTTTACTCTGTTCAAGTATAAGTATAATTCCAGTATGCAATGTGTTAAATTGTGGCTGAATGAACACCCATTTTGTACACGTCAGTGTAATCACTATATTTAAGAAGGCTGTGAGCGAGTGAAAGCACGGTCTATGAGTAAGGCAGATAGCTGAAACATGTCAGACCGCTGCTGTCCTAGCTCTTCACGATTTTACTGACAACTTTTTATTATGTGTGGCAATAAAAGTTAAGTCTTACATTTCTTAACCTGTGGCCCAGACTCGCCTCTTTCTTTCTTTTGTGGCTGTACATAACAGTACGAGCCATGATTACAAACGAATCAATACGCACACAAACTGACCTGATAGCAGAGGGTCACCACTACTTTTCCAACTGGTTCACATATAGACAAGCCAGAAACTACATACTTAGGCACAAAGAACACAATAACATGACAAGACCGCTGACTAACTTTGAATCCTTATGCGTGCAAATTCCACCACTTAGACACACATTATCCACAATTTATAAACTACTATCTCAGAAACCTCTAGGACATATACCACCGTACTTAGAGAAATGGGAAACAGACCTGGGTACCATCATACTTCCCCAAACAAGTAACTCAATATTACACGCCACTATGAGAGCCTCTATTTCCTCTTCCATTTTGGAACTTAACTTCAAACTGCTACATAGGTGGTATTTTACCCCAAAGAAACTACACAGACTGTTTCGTTCCCAACCAAACAGATGCTGGAGATGCGGACATGTGAATAGTAATGATGCACACATGTGGTGGTGGTGTAACAACATTCAAAATTTCTGGAGACAAGTAATTAATTAAATAGAATCTATATTGGGAATTGAGTTTCCCCTAGACCCGGCGATATGGCTGCTAAATAAACCCCCAAACATTAAGTATAAACCCTATCTCCGTTTATTTACGATAATGACAAATGGAGCAAAACAACTAATAGCCAAAAATTGGAAAAGTAACAAAGTCCCTCCATTGGCTATGTGGGTAAAGAAACCTCAAAAACAGAAGAATGGAAAACTATGCAGAAATGTCCCAGACTTGGGAAGCATATGTACAAACCGAATAAGACAAATAAAAATACTGAAAAACACCTAATAGTTGAAACACCTTGAGAAATGCGGGCGGGACAGGACTCGCCACCCTTTCTTTCCCTTTTACCTTTTTCTCTCCCCTTTCACCTTTCCCCACTTTCTTGTTCATTTTTAAATTACAACTTCTCAGGATAATATGATTTTTCGTTTTGCCTAAATATGTAATTATGTGAAAATGCATCTCCTACCATATGTATCTCTTTACTTTGTTTTCAATAAAGTTGTTTTAAAAAAAAAAATTAAAAAAAATGTAATAAACAAAATTAGCAAAGCATTTTAAATATTTCAGTCTTCAAGCCTGCATCACCGTGTAGTAATTAAAACTAAAATAATTTTAACTTTAATCTTAATCACTTATGCAAGCTGTAAGAAATTCGCTAGGGTACAGGTGACAAAATCAAGACATACACAAAAGTGCTAAATAAAAAAGATGTTATATTGTGTACAGAAATGCAGATATTAAAACACTGTAACATGAGTTTTGTAGAAGCAAAAGAACATACAAACATACACAAAGTTAAAAAACAAATAGTAACCTACATCAAAACCAACATATCTTGTAATCCCACTCTCCCATGGGCAAGTGCCTCCAGACTTCCGCCCATGGGTCTCCAATTCCCAGGGACTGCTCCAGGGCTGGTCTCTGGTCCAAGGTTCACTCTGGATCTTGAGACTGATGGGCCCCCAAAATTCCACTCTGCACCGTCCAAAACTGCAGCCTCTCTCCAGTCATGGCAGGCCCCAGAACTTGCTTCTTCCACTCTCCGCAGTCTATACCCAACTAGTTTAAACTGTATATGTACATATTAACAAATAGTTTGGCCAGTCCCTCCTGTAGCCAACTCAGGATGTCTCTTTGGGGGTAGGGAGTTGCTAGCACTTTTCTGTAACAGATGGCTATATACCTTTTTGATTTGAATTCTCACAGGATTGTGAGACCAACTATCCATTAACATATCTTAGGTAAGGAAGCACCTATTGTTTGACTTCCTTTCTGGCATATAAGTACAATAAATATACACATGCTGAACATGGAATTTTGCAGAGCAATACAACTAATGATATAATGATGATAATAATAATAATAATATATTTTATAAATTGTAAACCATTTCTTACAGTCCCCCCGTAGAGGGCAAATTAATTTGAAAGGAAAGAGCCCTCCCAATTGATGAATTATGAAATGGTTGACATATATAAGTACAAGAATTGGAGATGATATTGTTTACTGAGGCAAAAGTGAATTGACAACCAACAACATTTAAAATTTAGGGCACTGAGAGGCAACATTTTGTCAGATTATTAGAGCACTCACAGTAATAACTTTTATGTTAATGTATAACCCTTTAGCCACACATTTTACGCAGAACACACCACCCCAACTTACTATAGCTGAGTTCCCAACAACTGTGTTCTCTGCACCACTGTTCCAGATTCCACTACAATGTCCTTCCACTACCCACACCAGGGTATCATTTAGGGTGAGGCTCTCTCATGGTTTACACAATGCCACATGGTATAGTATGGCATACCCTTTATCTATTACTGTGTAATGTTTATAAAGGCAACCGGACACATGAGAAGAGTTTTTATTAACTGATAGTGTGGTGAATAAGTGTGCATCGTGTGGCAAGTTTACTTATGTTTGGGGTAACAAAGCTAATAACTTTATTGAGAAGTAGAGGGGGTGAATGTGATAAACTGGGGATTCTCCGTAGCTTCAGGAAATTCATAGACCCACTACATGTAAATCCTGTAGCATGATCTAGGTCAAATCACTAATGGTGTGCATATTCACTTGTGTCTAAATGTCACTAGTATTACTTCCATGTCTTCCCTTCTAGAATAAACAAAGGCAATGAAAACAACCACAACAGAAACCCACTGCAACTACTTTAAAATTAAACAATGTCCTTAATAATTTACTAAAATTGTACACTGTCCCCTCAAGCCTAAACATTTAAATAGAAATAAATGACAAATCCAAAAATGTAAATACATAAAATAAATGGGAAAAACAAAACAAGTCTACATGTCATACTTATATGGATATGAACCATATCCAACTATAGCTGTTGAGTTTCTAAAACTATATTGGTTTACAAACATATTTGTTTTAAAAGAGCACTCTACCTTGATAAACTCAAGTAGTAATAGCAAAATCATACAGATTGGATGATGCTTTTGTTTTCTAGTTCCCCATAAGGCTATATTTAAGGATTATTAAAGCATTATACAATCTGTGTAAAATGTTAACAAAACTTGTTGCCTTTGCAAAGAGAAGAAAAAAATAAAACAAGGCAAAAAGAAAACAAAGTCTGAATAAAATGTAACTGGAATTATTAAAAATAAAATAATAAAAATGCTAATTAAAAATGAATTGCAGCAAAACATTTTGCTCAAAGTGCAGTTGTTTTTGAATATAAGTAAAAAAAAAAAAATCAGAAGCAAAAGTTATTTGGATTTTGTCTCACCTGACTGTATTAAACAATTTAGAAGCTTCTCCTTAAAAACAAAAATATAAAAACTAAGATCCTCTAATTTGAAAAAAATCCTGCAATAAATATGAATTATTATTTGGGGAATCTTTTTCTTTTCTGAACCCTCCCACAAAACTCAAAAACGTTAATTTTTAAAATAAGTTAATTAGTGGCTCACGTTCTCTTAAACTGTGCATGCATTCTTTACGGAGGTGTCTTTTTAATTTGGACATATCCATTTTAAGAGAGTCTAATTTTGCAATAAATGAATATCTTTCATGTATCAGTTTAAGATTGTCTTGCCTGAACATTTCAAACTGGGTTTTAAGCAAATAATTAGAATTTCTGTTAGAGGGAGTGTTTCTGTTTACATTAACTCTTCCTTTTGATTCCCCGTTTCTATGATGACTTTGATTTGTGCCCCATTGCCTCCAGCTTTTGTTTTCTGATCTATTATTTGAATAGTTAGTGGCCAATTGGTAAAAACAGTTTCTGGCTATGTGCCTCTCTTTACCACAACAGCATTTTCTTGTCTCTCCCTTACCTGTGGGCATTTGATTTTTAAATGGTGGCCTTTTCTGTGTAAATTTAGAATGATATGGGGACAATTCTAATTTAGAAATAGTATAGATGGGGTACACTAAGCGCCTGCCTAAAAATGACCCTGGCTTCGGAAATTGACTCCTAGTAGTCAATAGTTTACTAGATTGGATAAGGTGGATACCAAAGCAAAATATAAGTGACATTGAATATCAAACCATAACAAAAATCCGTGTAACGTTAGGAAATCCGTGTATCGTGAAAAAAAAAAATAAATCAGTGGCCACTGTTTAAAAGATAAAAGTTATGCAAACAGTCAAATCCAAAAAAAATGTAAGGCTCTCTTTGTAGAAAACGTTCCTGCAACCGCAGCAGGAGCGGAGTGGGTATGTTAAAGGAATGTCTTGGTCTTCTCAGAACGCTAAGCAATCCCCAATGGTACCTATAATAATAAAAACAAACAATAGTGCAGACGGTTTTTCTAATCTTTAACAATTGAAAAGGAACTCACCAGTCGACGCGTTTCAGTCTGTGCTAGACCTTTATCAAGAAAAACCGTCTGCACTATTGTTTGTTTTTATTATTATAGGTACCATTGGGGATTGCTTAGCATCTGAGAAGACCAAGACATTCCTTTAACATACCCACTCCGCTCCTGCTGCGGTTGCAGGAACGTTTTCTACAAAGAGAGCCTTACATTTTAGAAAGATCTGTATGTTGGATTTGACTGTTTGCATAATTTTTATCTTTTAAACAGTGGCCACTGATTTTTTAAATTTTTTTTTTCTGCTGACTTTATCTGTTGTTTTTTCGACATATTTTTTCACGATACACAGATTTTTGTTATGGTTTGATATTCAATGTCACTTATATTTTGAAGTCTGTAGCTTCATCCTCTGACCACATTATTGTATTTAAGATTAATCTGAATATTATTACCCAGTTTGGACACTCACAGACACGTTTTTTCACCTCAAATTCAGCGCTGTTTTGCGCATTTTTCCACTAATTAAGGATTGTCGCTTATGAGACAGTTATTTTTTCCTTCATTTGTGCACATACTGAAACACATAGATACACACAGTCATATCTAATTGTACAAACTATTTTTACATTGACACATTTAATTTATACACAGACATCTGTAGGATTGTGGATATACCTACCGCTATATTGTTTTTTAGGACAGTTATACAAATTTATACACAGATACATTTGTAGGATTGTGGTTGTACCCTATTGCTGAATTGTTTTTAGGACTACTATTTGCTACTATATAGTTGATATCATTCTCAACTCAGACATTTGACAAAGTTTCAATATAGTCGAAGGACACTTCGAATACCAATTTCTATAATTGAACAGCTGGGAAATTTGGGTTCATCACACTAGCCATTGGTTAGAGGACAGTGTGTCTGATTTTAATATTTTATTATTTGTATACCTTGTTTTATTGTTTTATTGAATTTAAGTTGTTTATCACATGGATCCATGCATGTTTGTAAATAAAGTGTAATTTTATTTTACCAATTTGTGCTCTAGCCCTCTCAGTTCAGACCCAGCCTTTTTTGGCGCTTTGGTATCCACCTTATCCAATCTAATTTAGAAATACTTTCATGGTTTTTATTTTCATTTCTAATCATTAATTCAGCTCTTTTTAAGAAACGTGGGGAAACAGATAAACAAATTATTTTGGAAATCTCAGGGAGAGTTTTTTTTTTTAATAAGGCCCATTTATAAATCTGATCATTTTGGTTTGCCTGAATCTCAGGTGGCAGAGTTCATTTTTAATTTAAAAAAAACAGTCTATCAGCATATGCTTGAACAGATCCCTCCCTTTACTCAACACAATTACCAAATTCAAAATGGTGGTCAATTTCATCATGTCCAAGAGCACTTAGATTTCCAGTGTAAGTTGCTCTTCTGGTTTCAAAAACATCAGCAGGTAGACTAGATTTTAAATTATTGTCTAGACTGGACATAATAATTTCAAATTTATCGTGTTCAGTTAAATGTGGGTACATTTGATCAAATTGATCAATTTGAATCATAATATCTACTGGGTTATTTTCACATTTTATCAATCCAAGTTCTTTGCTTAATTCCTGAACCTCTGTTCTAGTTAATGGCCTATAAATCATGGTTTCAGATACACTTAAACCTTGGGCATCTAGCCTTTGCTCAGTAGAAATGGGAGCCATTTTCACAGGCATCATTTTGAAAAACTTTGAAATCGATTTTTTGTTGTTGTCATAGTTAGGCACATTAACAGCAACAACTTTATCATTATTTACCCCTTACTGCTCTTTCAGGTGATTTCATTGAGCAAGACAGTTTGAATGGTCAGACCCTTAATGACTGGAAGATGCCAGAATTCTGATAGCTCACAATTCTCCCTGCGCAACTCATTATTTTCAAGCATAGTTTGCTGGTTGCCTACACTCAAAGCAGCAGCAGTCTGTGTAGAAAAATGTATATTATCAATTATTACATTAAATTCCTTAACCTTACTATCTACATTTAATCTCTGCTCACTAAGGGTTTTAAACTGTTCCGATATCCACCGAGCAGCAAAAATAAGTGCAGCTTTACCATTTTTCTTAGACATTTTCTTACTGCTAATGGAATTAGCTACAAATTTTTGAGCTTCAACCCAAGTGTCTGTAGCTCCTTCCATACAACCAACTATTATTTCAGTGTGGTTGACCTTAGATATTTTAAGTATTTTTTGTTTGTTTATAATAATGGAAGGATTGATGAAGAAAATTGCTAAGAAAATTACTTAAAAAAAGTGACACAAAATATATTATTTAACAAAAAAAGTATTTCTACACAACATAAGGAAATTCTGGATTAATTCAGCACACACAACATATATTCAATTTTGAATAGGTTTAATTTGTTACACTAATTCCCTCCTGCACTGGCTTGCCAATATTATGTAAGAAATTCGCTAGAGAACAGGTGACAAAATCAAGACACAAAAATAATAATAAAAAAAAAGATGTTATATTGTGTACAGAAATGCAGATATCAAAACCCTGTTACATGAGTTGTGTAGAAGCAAAACAAAATACAAACATACACAAAGTGAAAAAACTAAAAGTAACCTACACCAAACCCAACATATCTTGGGGTCCCACTCTTCCATGGGCAAGTGCCTCCAGACTTCCCACCTGTGGGTCTCCAATCCCCAGAGACTGCTCCAGGGCTGGTCTCTGGTCCAAGGTTCACTCTGGATCTTCAGACTGATGGGCCACCCAAATTTCCACTCTGCACTGTCCAAAACTGCAGCCTTTCTCCAGTCATGTCAGGCCCCAGAACTCTCTTCTTCCACTCTCCACAGTCTATACACAACTAGTTTAATCTAGCCAACTCAGGATGTCTATTTGGGGGTAGGGAGTTCCTGGCACCTTGTTGTCTAACAGCTGGACATACAATCCAGTGAGAATTTAAATCAAAAAAGTATGAGACCAACTATCTATTAACATATCTTAGTTAAGGAAGTACCTATTGTTTGACTTCCTTTCTGCCATATAAGTACAATAAATATACACATGATCAAAACCATGTGAACATGGAATTTTGCAGAGCAATACAACTAAAGATACAATTATAATAATAATAATAATAATAATAATAATATATGTTATAAATTGTAAACCATCTCTTACAAAGCATAAGAGATGTACATGTACAGCAGTGTTTAAAAATGCACTGAATATTTTTTTTCGACAGTTTACTAACTCTTTAAGTAAAACCAAAAGCACAGGGCATCATAAGCATTTCATTACCTTCAGTCAGTGACTACATAAACCCTAGACAGCTGTGGGACAGAACATTTGAAGCAGACTGCAGATCACCTTATCAAACGTATGCAATTTACTTTACAGCCCTCTTACTGAGAAACTAAAAATAATAAGAAAATATTGGCAATCCATGTTCTGTTGATTTGCAGATTTCCAATACAGTATGTCTTGAAGTTAAATGATAATTGTGTCCCATGTACCACAATTACAGATTAATACAATGTCAGCATGCACAGGGGGTGATGCCTATCAGTATAGTGGGTATTTTTATATTTTAGAACAGCTCCACCTTATGTGTAATATATCCCCTTTGTTTCAACATCCCCTCCAACATACATTTATGCATTAACTTTTTGCACTTTTATGTCCCTTTAACAGGCCTCAAACATGGCATTTTTCTAAAAGAACTAAAAAAATGCTAATCCTTCAGTTGTCAGAAACAAACTATAAACTTATATGAGATTAAATAGGATATATGGGACAGTTTCCCCATTTCCTATTTAACCTTATATAAGTTTATATTTCCTAAAAGTGCACATTATAAGGAGTATACAATTTATGATATCATCTATTTCACTAGGTATATTACATATGACATCATCAATGGCGTCACTAGTGACATCACTGATGAATTATAGCTTTTAAACAGACACCCTTGTGTACATAATTTCTGTAGTGTTACAGAAGATGATTTAGTAATGTGATTAATGATATAATAAATTATTGTATGCTCAGTGAGGCATAAAGTGTCAAAGGATGATTGTATTAGGATAAAAGAGTAAGAGGAAGTCTTTGTGTATAAGTAGGGTTGTGTAAAATGCTAAGGACAGTGCTGTCTGTAAATAATAGGGGTGACATGGTTATGAGTAGGCTTGATGTTGGTATCAAATTAAAAAAACTGTAGCTTGCCTTGATTGAAATAAGCCTAAAGGAGCAATGTCTTATACAACGTATACACTGCTGCTTGTATAACATCAAATTAGAAACCCATTAGCAATTTTACAGTTTACTGTCCCTTTAAGGAAGATGGCATCCCCCAATCCCCGGTTCTTGAGAACCTTGGAAATTTTAGGAACAGGTTTGCAAGAACTGGTGAGAACCAGCTGAATCCCACCACTGGGTAAGAGAATAAAGAGGAGGCTTTGTTTGAGAGAAGAAAAGGGAGGAGACAAGGTGACTCAGTGAAAGAGAAGGGAATACGTAAGAGAAGAAAAGATGGTGATGAAAAGACTAATTGGGAGAGAGCAGGAAAGAGAGTGATAAGGGAGCTGAGTGAGAAAATAAACAAGATGATGGTGTCTTATTGTTATAAAAATAGACAGAGTGAACAGTGGTTGGTGTAATGAGATAGTGAATGGTCAGTGGGTGAGGAAGATGTTTTGGGTAAGAAAAAATTCTAAGAGAGTAGGGACATAAAGGTTGAATGTATGATAAGGGATTGGGTTCACATAAAGAAAAAAACTGATGCAGTGAAGAAAAGGACATAGACTGTGAGGGGAAGAGATGCTTAGAGGAAAAAAGAAGAAGGTTGTGTATATAAGGATAATAAAGCACAAAGCGGGTAACAAAGATGGTGTAAAAAATGTGAAATGCCTATGCAGGTATATATATATATAAATTGTATGACTGCAGGATTATGTCATGGGTGATGTTACTAGTGATTAGATTAATGATGTCATAGGTCATGATACTACTGATGTAATTAATGATGTCATCAATGATGCTATGTGTGATGCCATTGATGATGTATATAATATAATCTGCACCACCTTTGCTCTCTCCCTAACATAAGCCCCTGCTCACTTTTTTATTTCCCCTCTCCCTCCCATGCAACCACTTCCTTATCCTCCCACCTCACACAGAATCGCCTCATCACACTCTCTCTTCCATCTCCCTCACATATAACATGCTTCTCTTAATCCTTTAGACCTCCCTCCCCAAACACATCTTTCTCCTCAACCTCTCTTCCCACCTTCATCCTCACCATCTCACATAGCTTCCTCTTCACGGTCTGCTTTACATTCTCTTATTCCTCTCCCTCACACACAGCACCCTCTTCAACCCCTATCTGTATCCTCTCACCCCTTCTTCTTAAAACACAGCCAAGCTTATACTGTAAGCTCTGTTTTTAAAAAAATAAATAAAAGGTCTTTACTATCCCCATAAAATAAATATCTCAGTTTATTCTATGTCAGTCACTTGCTCTCTCTCTTTTTACATAATTTTACTTTTGTTAATATGAGCTGCTAATAAAAATATCTTCTACACATATGGAACATTCTAATTTTAACTGAATAAAGCTAAGGGCGTTGTACACAATAAGATCCACCACCTCCAGGTAAAATGTCATGAACTTGTAATTTTTGGTTGTGATACTATCTGAATTTCTTAAAGGGATGCTCAAGTTAAAATTAAACTTTCATGTTTCAGAAAGAGCCAACAATTTAAAGAATCTTTCCAATTTACTTCCATTATCAAATTTTGCACAATATTTTTATATGCACAATTTTTTAGGCATCAGCTCCTACTGAGCATGTGCACAAGCTCACAGGTATACGTATACTAGTGTGTGATTGGCTGTCCGTCAGTCACACGATACAAGGTGCAGGTAAATGGGATAAAAAATAAAATGTAAGTGTTATTGCATTATCTATTTGCTAATTATGCAATTCTACTGTATTTAGTGGGCCTTTAATTATTCGTCATTTTCAGAGTTTGCAGTTACGGACAGTCCAAGTTTAACTGTCCATATTAGCTATGTTTGCAGTTTCTTCAGCAATTTGGGTTTGAATTGCAATAAATTCACTATTATTAATTTATGACAGCTGTCAAATGTTTAATTACAAAGGGACAGAACATATACAGTGTATGATTTATAGAAAATTAACCGGAACAAGAGGTCGTCAGTAGCTGATATAAGTAAAAATGAACTTTTATTATATAAATACACTAAAACATGGAGGGTTAGTACCCTTAAACACTACAGACTAATGCGTTTCAACTGGATGCCGTACTCATATTCCCTAAAATCCAATACACACATTGAAACGTAAGAACCCCAATCTGGGCTCTGATTGGCAGAAAAGTTAACACAAATTTAAAGGTACAGTTGTAAACATTCAAGTTATTCATAAATGTATTCAATCCCAATTATCATTTTAACCAGTATACATAACCTATTGAATACATAAAATATTAAGCAAATCATTACTTGATTTCTTACTTAAAATAAAATATAATATAAAAATGAACTTAAAAATAAATATAAAAATGGAACATCATTTCTAGTGAAGGGTACTCAATGTGGAATTATAACTTAGATTGATAGTTGATTTATAATTGAAAATTAACTTTCAACTTGCACAAAAGGTTACAGTATATGGCACCTTGTAACTAAACATAAATTTAACCAGAAATTGTAGACTCATTTACATAGGTCTATCTGTAAGATCATATTTACTGGATTGCACTAAACCAACATTATAGATATATGTTTAAATTAAGTCATTTTGCGTCATCATATTTTTTTTATGATTAGTAGATTAGGTATAAATGTTTAACAACAGTTTATTTTATTTATATGATATTATATAAAAGGCACCTAACATTATGCAAAAACAGCTTTGACTCCAATGTCTGGAAATTAGGGGGTGCTAATAATAAATTGGCACCATTCCAAGCAACAAGGCAAGGAAACCGGAAGTGACGCCGGTCAGGAAAGAAAAAGTCCTCCCACAAAGATCCAACGGAGTGCCGTAGCAGTGGCAAAACCTAGCCACTAGATACAAATGTAGAAGAAGAAAAGCAGGCACTGCATCAAGGTATCCATAAAACCAAAATCTCTTATTTAGAAAAAGTTAAAAAGTTCACAGCTACATCCGCTGTATATCACGCATATAGTACAAGGCAGGAGTATGTGGGACACATAAGCTGTCTGACTAGTTTCGCATCCCTGTAGGACGCTTATTCATAGACATGTTAAGGATATAGAGTGGCCAGTACTTAAAGGGGAGACTTGAACTTGATAGGCTGCTGACTCTTATTCAAATGATTAACATAACAGCCTAATCTCAATTAACCCCTGAAGGCCCAGGTCACTCATTTATTTATCCTAAACATAATAAAAACAAAATAAAGAACCTCTTAGTAACATAATATCTGTGCATATACAAAAGTTGATAATCTCACTTAAAGGACCATAATACCCAAATGTTTAAACACTTGAAAGTGATGCAGTATAGCTGTAAAAAGCTGACTAGAAAATATCTCCTGAACATCTCTATGTAAAAAAGAAAGATATTTTACCTCAAAAGTTCCTCAGTAGCCACCTCCCATTGTAAAGGATTTCTAAGCAGCATTTTAGTGTGTCTGTCCTGGGACATCTGAAGGGATGAGCATCGTGCACTCTCATATTATTTCACCAATCAGGTAAAGGAAGCTTACTATGAAATCTCATGAGAGTTAAGTCAAATCTCATGAGGTCACAGTAAGAGTTCATGACCTCAGCACTGCTGATGCTGATTGGCTGCTGTTCATTTCTTCATTTTTTTATTTTTACCTGCAGCTGGGAGCAAGTGAAGTATAACTTTTTACACATAACTTACTCTGCTGAGCTGAGGAGATTGTGAGGTAAAATATCTCCCTTTTTTACATAGAGATGCTCAGGTGATATTTTCCTGTCAGCTTTTTACAGTTATACTGCATCAGTTTCAAGTGATTTAGCATATGAGTATTATGTCCCTTTAAGAAACATATTGTGAAGATGAAACACTTAGACAAAATATGAATAGAATTGAATAATTTGAAAAATTATTATACTTTGTAATTATATCAAACATATGTGAATAGAGATTATTATTTTAAGATGGTACTTTAATATTCACATTGTAAACTTTTAAATCTTTAAATTTTTCAACTATTTGAACACCCTATATTTCATACATTAGTTTGTTTCAAATAATTGTACATATGAATATATGTGTCAGTGGTGAAAGTATGATGAAATGACTATGTTTTATAATTTTTTCCTTGTTAGTAGTTGGTTAAATGTTTTTTAGGTGTCAATAAAGAAATTTATGTCACATTCACGGTTCATCCCCCAGGGTGAGCGTGTCTGTAACTTTAACATCCAAAATAATTCTTTCTTTTCCAGACATTTAAATTTATTTCCTCCTCTTATAGGCATAATGACAGTGTCAATAATTTTGATGCTCATGTTCGCCATTGTCTCAGGGGTGGGGTCCTTGTTTGAACCTTTGGGTGCATGGTTAGATGAAATTCTACAACCAATTGCCAAGAAACAGCTCTCCTATCTAAAAGATAGTGCCCAACTTATTAAAATCATGGACACTGTTGATGGTTATTCATGGGCAGTAATTGATGTGTGTTCTCTTTACACTTGTATCCCTCAAGAACTAGGGGTACAAGCAGTAGAATTCTTTCTACAAAGAGAGATGGATTTAAACATTTATACCAAACAATATGTGGGAGATGTGTTAAGATTCTTACTCTCACATAACTATTTTTGGTTTGATGGATGTTTTTATAATCAGATATGTGGCACTGCCATGGGGGCAAAATTTGCCCCCACATTTGCAAACTTGTATGTCTCCTGGTGGGAGTCACATATCTGTCATATATCTACAGCATACATAATCCTTGGCTTGAAGACATTCTATTATATATCCGTTACATCGACGACCTGTTGGTCATTGTAAAAAAAAAAACATTAGATGCAACAGAATTTGACAAATTTATGGAATACATTAATGTAAACTCATTTAATCTTAAATTTACAGGGATGTTTAGTACTAACAGTGTTAATTATTTAGATCTCACGTTACAAATCAGTGACAACCATATTGTCACTAGTACCTTTCGCAAAGAGACAGCTGGTAACACTTTTATATGCTACTTCTCAACATCCCACGCACATGGTTAAAGCCATACCACGCAGTCAATTTATCAGAATACGGAGAAATACCAAGTCTGATCAAATATATGAGTCACAATCATTGGATCTCAAAAATAGATTGATTTGTAGAGGTTACAAAGCTATCAGTCTAGAAAAATGTCGTAAAGAAATTAAAAATTATAACAGAGTTTCTAAAACACAAAATACAGATAAGAGAAAAGATTCAAGTTTCAAAGATGCAATAGTTTTTACTACAGCATACTCTAAACAATATAATGAGATTGTAAAAATTCTAAAAAAACATTCTCATATTCTCTCAGGAGATGACATACTAAAACCTTTTATTAATAACATCAAATATGTTCCCAAAAAATAAAAAACATTAGGCCAAGCTATATCCCCTAGTCTAGTTATGAGAACTAGGGAAAAAAAACAGGATTGGCTAACACATAAGGGAAATTACAAATGTGGCAGACGCAATTGTAATATGTGTGCCCATATCCAGGAAGGTAATCAGTTTATTAGTACTAGTACAGGAAAGGAATTTACCATAGATTTCTATGCAAATTGTAGTACCACTTTTGTGGTGTACCTTCTCACTTGCAATCTATGCCAATCACAATATACAGGTCAAACCCCTAGGGAGGCCAAAAAGCGTTTTAATGAACACACTAGAGACAAAAGAAATTATAATAAGGATTCTGCGGTTGCTAACCACTTCAATGGTTACCATTTTACCAACGTGGCAAACATGAGCATCAAAATTATTGACACTGTCATTATGCCTATAAGAGGAGGAAATAAATTTAAATGTCTAAAAAATAAATAATTATTTTGGATGTTAAAGTTACAGACACGCTCACCCTGGGGGATGAACCGTGAATGTGACATAAATTTCTTTATTGACACCTAAAAAACATTTAACCAACTACTAACAAGGAAAAAATTATAAAACATAGTCATTTCATCATACTTTCACACCTGACACATATATTCATATGTACAATTATTTGAAACAAACTAATGTATGAAATATAGGGTGTTTAAAATAGTTGAAAAATTTAAAGATTTAAAAGTTTACAATGTGAATATTAAAGTACCATCTTAAAATAGTAATCTCTATTCACATATTATTCTGCAATGTTTGATATAATTACAAAGTATAATAATTTTTCAAATTATTCAATTCTATTCATATTTTGTCTGTGTGTCATCTTCACAATATGTTTCTTAAGTGAGATTATCAACTTTTGTATATGCACAGATATTATGTTACTAAGAGGTTCTTTATTTTGTTTTTATTATGTTTAGGATAAATAAATGAGTGACCTGGGCCTTCAGGGGTTAATTGAGATTTGGCTGTTATGTTAATCATTTGAATAAGAGTCAGCAGCCTATCAAGTTCAAGTCTCCCCTTTAAGTACTGGCCACTCTATATCCTTAACATGTCTATGAATAAGCGTCCTACAGGGACGCGAAACTAGTCAGACAGCTTATGTGTCCCACATACTCCTGCCTTGTACTATATGCGTGATATACAGCGGATGTAGCTGTGAACTTTTTAACTTTTTCTAAATAAAGGATTTTGGTTTTATGGATACCTTGATGCAGTGCCTGCTTTTCTTCTTCTACATTTGGGTGCTAATAATAACCTTGTTAAACAACAATCAAATGGTCTTTTTTTAGCATACCTAACACTACTAACTGGAGGTGACTAATATAATTACAGCGCTGCGGAATCTGTTGGCACTCTACAAATAACCAATAATAAATAAATAATATAATAAGAATTAAAATCCAGGAGACATGTAGTCTACTCCAATGTAAAAAAAAAATCATGTAGCACAGAATCTTAAATTTTAGATCAACTTTGCATGTTTTGGAGAGGTTAAAGGGGCAGTCTAGTCAAAATTAAACTTTCATGATTCAGATAGGGCATGCAATTTTAAACAACTTTCCAATTTACTTCTATTAACTAATTTGCACAATTCTTTAGATATCCTTTGTTGAAGAAATAGCAATGCACATATGTGAGCCAATCACACAAGGCCTCTAGGTGCAGCAACCAATCAGCAGCTACTGAGCATATATAGATATGCTTTTCAGCAAGTGATATCAAGAGAATGAAGCAAATTAGATAATAGAAGTAAATTAGAAAGTTGTTTAAAATGACATGCTCTTTCTAAATCACGAAAGAAAACAATTGGCTTTCATGTCCCTTTAACTAGTCACAACAGATCAGTTTGCAAACACTATTTATATCCTATATATATATATATATTACAACAAACTATAAGAAGAGAACAAGGGCCAAATAAATTAATGGACCTAAACAGATAGGGAATCAAGCATTCTTCTAAAATTGAAATTGTATAATCAATTTAGCTCTAAACTTTAAGAAAAAAGTCTCTGACCAGTATATTCACAATAAGCAAAAAAATGTGTTTAATAATGAAATACCTAAGTTCCCAAAATAGCAATTAGATACATAAATTTATGTTGTCATATCAGAAAAAATATCAAACAGCTGCATAGGTGTATATTGTCATAACATCAAAATTAACTCAAGTACACGAGACAATACAGTACCCTGGAGATGTGCACATCTAAAAATGACATGAATGCCATTCAAAGCTACTTTCTATATTACTACACCCAGGCTGTACACGGTACCCAAGACAACGCAAGGGATAACTACCGGACAGGAAAAGTAATAGGGATCTAAGTAATACAAGGTGCTCTGAAAGAGAGAAAATTAAATACACATATAATAATGTAGTGCCAGCAAACACAGAATAGTACATGCAAATATACAAATGAGGTTGTTAGCAATGAAGTTGTTGGCAATGAAGCAGAATGTTAATATTCAATGGTGCTAAAGATGCAATCAGAGTCATTCCAGGTTGACCCTCCACATATGGCGGCATTGCCTTTAGCAGAAAAATTGCAGACATCCATAAGCATGCAAGTGTGATGAATAATGGCAAAGCTGCAAACCAATTGCAAAGCAGATAGCATGAATAATGACAAGACGGCAGATAGCTTTCAAAAGCGGCAAGCCAGCGTGACAAGCAAACAGAGTCAGAACGGGCTGACCCTCCACATACTGCGGATTTGCAAAAGAGTTCAGTCACATTCCAATATGTCTCAATGTTTGCACACTTATCTGAAAGAGAGAGCGTCCGCTGTATACATCCGCTGGTTGCTGCAGAAACACTTGATTGCTCATAGGAGTAAGAGCCTTGTTGTTTGTACTCAAATAGAAGATTGCTGTACCAAACTGTGTTGTACACGCCAAAGTACTGTGGCGTGGTCTAGCTGCATGCTCACGTCCGGGTTGGTTACATGTACATCAGAGATCCAATGCCTACGATCCTGATCGTTTCACCCACAATGTCAAATGATAGACGGGGCTTCCTCAGGGCGGATGGATCATAGCCCTGCAAGGGGGGGTTTTAACCGCAACAAAATCCTCCCATTTTTTAACCTATTAGGTACCTATATACTTATACTATTAACATGAATGAAATATATACCTAGCATGTATAAACATATGTATGAACAAATGGAAACTATTAAAGGGACATAATACTCATATGCTAAATCACTTGAAACTGATGCAGTATAACTGTAAAAAGCTGACAGGAAAATATCACCTGAGCATCTCTATGTAAAAAAGGAAGATATTTTACCTCACAATTTCCTCAGCTCAGCAGAGTAAGTTCTGTGTAAAAAGTTATACTCAGCTGCTCCCAGCTGCAGGTAAAAAAATTAAAAAAAATGAAGAAATGAACAGCAGCCAATCAGCATCAGCAGTGCTGAGGTCATGAACTCTTACTGTGATCTCATGAGATTTGACTTAACTCTCATGAGATTTCATAGTAAGCTTCCTTTACCTGATTGGAGAAATAATATGAGAGTGCACGATGCTAGTCCCTTCAGATGTCCCAGGACAAACACACTAAAATGCTGCTTAGAAATCCTTTACAATGGGAGGTGGCTACTGAGGAACTTTTGAGGTAAAATATCTTTCTTTTTTACATAGAGATGTTCAAGTGATATTTTCTAATCAGCTTTTTACAGCTATGCTGCATCACTTTCAAATGTTTAAACATTTGGGTATTATGGCCCTTTAAACAATGCTAACAGGACAATTTTTAATTCATGGCGTGCATCAAGCTGGTTTAAAGAAACCAACCACTGTGTTACACACAAAAAAAATGAATAGCTTTTTATTTATAATTTCATAGTGAATTGCAACTAAGGTGTCAGAGAAACCACAACATCCTATAAAGCTAGAAAAAATAATAAAAGTGAGAATAATAAAAAAAACTCCACCTAAAATAAACTAAAATAAAAGAGGTTTTTAAATGAAGCTAGCCATGTCCAACTTTTCATTAAGACCTGCTGGTGAAAGTGTGTTGAGAGTGAAGATCCACTTACACTCTTTTTGGAGCAGACATTTGTCGTTGTCCCCCCCTCTTCCATGCAGAATACCTTTGTCAATACCTGTGAAACGTAAGCAACCAGGATTGCTATTGTGTTTTGCTTGGTAATGTCTAGCAATGCTGCTAGTTTGGATTTTGCCTTTTATATCATCCCGATGTTCTTTGATCCGATCTTTGAAGATCCTTTTCGTCTTGCCCACGTAAAACGCCGGGCATGAACATTGCAGGAGATATACAACCCCTTCGGTATTGCAATTAAAAAAGTGGTGTATATGAAAAGATTTCTTACTATTGCCAGAAAATGTCTTAGTTCTTTTCATGTACTCACATGTTACACACTTCCCACAGGGAAAGTTGCCATTTGGTATGTGCTTCTTAAGCCAGGTTCCTTCTTTATCTGTTGGTTTGAATTGGCTAGAGACCAGATTGTCTTCTACGTTTTTTGCTCTTTTTGCTGCCAGTCTGGGATACGTCCCAACTTCCTTAGCAATATTACCATCACTTAGTAGAATTGGCCAATGTTTGTGAAGAACTGACCTAATGGATTGCCAATGACAATCAAACGTCGTGGTTAGACGTATCACTGATTTAGATTGTTTAGTCTTCTTAAACAGAAGATCATCCCTTTCAGTTTTTCTTGCATAAGCCATTGCTTTCTTAATTTTACGCCGTGAATAGCCTCGCTCCAGAAACCTGTCTTGCATCATTCTTGCATGTTCATCAAAC
The DNA here is from genome assembly GCF_027579735.1 of Bombina bombina. Taxonomy (NCBI): domain Eukaryota; kingdom Metazoa; phylum Chordata; class Amphibia; order Anura; family Bombinatoridae; genus Bombina; species Bombina bombina. Next base: position 542,053,446 of record NC_069503.1, read on the forward strand.
TTCTCTTTAGATGAACAATTGCGTCGTAATCGAAGGAATTGTCCTTTTGGAATTCCTCCGATGAGATGTTGAGGATGGTGGCTGCTAGCAAGCAACAAGCTATTGGTGGCAGTTGCCTTCCTACTGTATAGTTTTCAGTAACAAGCATATTGTTAACATTTTTAACCTTGATATCTAGAAAGTCAATCTCTGACTTGCTATACTGCATAGTAAGCCGTATATTCAAATCATTTTGGTTTAAACTGCTAACAAATTTGAACAGTTCTACATGATCTCCCTCCCAAATGAGGAAAACATCATCCACATATCTCAGCCAAAAATTTACATGTTTAATAAACAAATCATTTTGGTAAACTGTATCCATTTCCCATTTACCTAAATGCAAACAAGCATAAGTGGGGGCACAAGTTGCCCCCATGGCGGTCCCCCTCAATTGTTTATAGATTTTGTTATTAAACATGAATACATTTTTATTCAAAATAAATCTTAAAAGATCAATAACAAGTTCAGTATGCTTAGAAAACTTAGTACCTCTGCTCGACAGAAAACTTTCGCAAGCCTTAATACCAGTATCGTGTGGGATACTGGAATAAAGTCCTTCTACATCCATTGTGACTAGTAGTGATTCCTTTACAACCGGCATTTCATTGATTTTCTTCAAGAAATCAGTTGTGTCCAGGACAAATGACGGTAAAGTCACCAAAAAAGGACGCAAGGCGTGATCAATGAAATGACCCACATGTTCAACCAGACTCCCAATGCCAGAAATGATGGGACGTCCAGGCGGATTTTTAGGTTCTTGTGAATCTTTAGTATGCAGTAAAAGATAGGCATGACTGGATTGTCCACCATCAAATAACCAAATTCCGTATTAGTAATAGTCCCATCATTTCTGGCATCATTCAGGATTGTAAATAATTTATATTATAGGGTAGGTTTTATATATATATATATATATATATATATATATACACAGAGAGTGAGAGAAGGAATATGATTATGGTCTAGAAGGTGACATCATAACTGACCCTGGAGGAGGAGTTGATGAGCAAGAATAGCATTTCTCAAAGGGAGACTGGTAACGGAGTGCCAATTGGGCACAACTGGATAACCTCACAAATTTGCTTTGGAGTCCTCTTTACAATCCAACTGATCGCTGAACTCTGTTAAATGTATTGCCCGATGCGGGCGTGTTACGCTGGAAAATTAGAGGACACCTGTTCATGTAAGCTGTTTGCTAAATGCATGCAAGAAACGGTAATAATACAAACTTCTGTTATTTCTCTGATGGTTTTTGGTTGGGCGATAGGTAAATAGTGATAACCACGGCCACTATTTACTAAATATTTGAAGGCATTTCTCTCAACTTGTTTGTTGCATATACTTTGATACATTCTGTAACATATCCCTGGAGGATACGTTTTATCAAATCCTCTTTGTAACATTGAGGCAGTAAGCTAACTTAGCCACATTTTGATGAACTCATTAACTGCCTTACTTTCAGCTAGATTAAAAATGTTGTCGGTAAAGCTGTGCGTTGCTAACGCTCAGTTCCAGATCACCACTCACCTACAAACAACACTGGTATTACGAGTATTCTGCAAGCCGGCGTTAGCCTCTAAAAAGTGAGCGTTGAGCAAAATTTAGCTCCACATCTCACCTTAATACCAGCGCTGCTTACGGTAGCAGTAAGCTGGCTGAATGTGCTTGTGCTTGATTTCCCCATAGGAAAGAATGGGGCAGATTCGGCTGAAAAAAAAAACTAACACCTGCAAAAAAGCAGCGTTCAGCTCTTAATGCAGCCCCATTGTTTCCTATGGGGAAATACATTTTATGTCTGCACCTAACACCCTAACATGAACCCCAAGTTTAAACACCCCTATTCTTACACTTATTAACCCCTAATCTGCCTCCCCCGACATCGTCGCCACCTACATTATATTATTAACCCCTAATCTGCCGCTCCGGACACCGCCGTCACTATAATAAATTTATTAACCCCTAAACCTAAGTCTAACCCTAACCCCCCTCTAACTTATATATAATTTAAATACATCTAAATAAATTTACTAGTATTAACTAAATTATTCTTATTTAAAACTAAATACTTACCTATAAAATAAACCCTAAGATAGCTACAATATAACTAATAGTTACATTGTATCTATCTTAGGGTTTATTTTTATTTTACAGGCAACTTTGTATTTATTTTAACTAGGTAGAATAGTTATTAAATAGTTATTAACTATTTAATAACTACGTAGATAAAATAAGTACAAATTTACCTGTAAATAAACCCTAACCTAAGTTACAATTACACCTAACACTACAATTACACCAAACACTACACTATAATTAATTAATTACCTAAACTAGCTACAATTAATTACAATTAAATTAAATAAACTAAATTATGAAAAAAACAAACACTAAATTACAGAAAATAAAAAAGAAATTACAATTTTTTAAACTAATTACACCTAATCTAATCCCCCTAATAAAATTGAAAAGCCCCCCAAAATAATAAAAATCCCTACCCTATACTAAATTACAAATAGCCCTTAAAAGAGCCATTTGCGGGGCATTGCCCCAAAGTAATCAGCTCTTTTACCTGTAAAAAAAAAATACAATACCCCCAACATTAAAACCCACCACCCACACACCCAACCCTACTCTAAAACCCACCCAATCCCCCCTTAATAAAACCTAACACTACCCCCTTGAAGATCACCCTACCTTGAGACATCTTCACCCAGCCAGGCACAAGTGGCCCTACAGAGGGGCCGAAGTCTTCATCCTATCCGGCCAGAAGAGGACATCCAGACAGGCAGAAGTCTTCATCCAGGCGCCATCTTCTATCTTCTTCCATCCGGAGCGGAGCGGGTCCATCTTGAAGACATCCAACGCGGAGCATCCTCTTCCATCCGACGGCGACTGAAGAATGAAGATTCCTTTAAGTGACGTCATCCAAGATGGCGTCCCTTCAATTCCGATTGGCTGATAGAATCCTATCAGCCAATCGGAATTAAGGTAGGAAAAATCCTATTGGCTGATGCAATTGATTGGAGCAGCCAATAGAATGCAAGCTCAATCCTATTGGCTGATTGGATCAGCCAATAGGATTGAACTTCAATTCTATTGGCTGATTGCATCAGTCAATAGTATTTTTCCTACCTTAATTCCGATTGGCTGATTGGATTCTACCAGCCAATCGGAATTGAAGGGACGCCATCTTGGTTGACGTCACTTAAAGGAACCTTCATTCTTCAGTCGCCGTCGGATGGAAGAGGATGCTCCGCGTCGGATGTCTTCAAGATGGACCCGCTCCGCTCCGGATGGAAGAAGATAGAAGATGTCGCCTGGATGAAGACTTCTGCCCGTCTGGATGTCCTCTTCTGGCCGGATAGGATGAAGACTTCTGCCCCTCTGGAGGACCACTTGTGCCCGGCTGGGTGAAGACGTCTCAAGGTAGGGTGATCTTCAAGGGGGTAGTGTTAGGTTTTATTAAGGGGAAATTGGGTGGGTTTTAGAGTAGGGTTGGGTGTGTGGGTGGTGAGTTTTAATGTTGGGGGGTATTGTATTTTTTTTTTACAGGTAAAAGAGCTGATTACTTTAGGGCAATACCCCGCAAAAGGCCGTTTTAAGGGCTATTTGTAATTTAGTATAGGGTAGGGATTTTTATTATTTTGTGGGGCCTTTTTATTTTATTAGGGGGATTAGATTAGGTGTAATTAGTTTAAAAAATTGTAATTTCTTTTTTATTTTCTGTAATTTAGTGTTTGTTTTTTTCCTAATTTAGTTTATTTTATTTAATTGTAATTAGTTTAGGTAATTAATTTAATTATAGTGTAGTGTTAGGTGTAATTGTAACTTAGGTTAGGGTTTATTTTACAGGTAAATTTGTACTTATTTTAGCTAGGTAGTTATTAAATAGTTAATAACTATTTAATAACTATTCTATCTAGTTAAAATAAATAAAAAGTTGCCTGTAAAATAAAAATAAACCCTAAGATAGATACAATGTAAATATTAGTTATATTGTAGCTATCTTATGGTTTATTTTATAGGTAAGTATTTAGTTTTAAATAGGAATAATTTATTTAATTGTAGTTATTTTATTTAGATTTATTTAAATTATATTTAATTTAGGGGGGGTTAGGATTAGAGTTAGGTTTAAGGGTTAATACATTTAATATAGTAGTGGGGCAGCAGATTAGGGGTTAATAAATGTAGGTAGGTGTCGGCGATGTTAGGGATGGCAGATTAGGGGTTAATAAAATTTAACTAGTGTTTGCGAGGCGGGAGTGTGGCGGTTTAGAGGTTAATACATTTATTAAAGTGGCGGCGATGTCCGGTCGGCAGATTAGGGGTTACATTTTTTTATCATAGTTTTTGCAATGTGGGGGGCTCGGTTTAGGGGTTAATAGGCAGTTTATGGGTGTTAGTGTACTTTTTAGCACTTTAGTTAAGAGTTTTATGTTACGGCGTTAGCCCATAAAACTCTTAACTACTGACTTTTAAATGCGGTAAGAGTCTTGACAGGAGAGGATCTACCGCTCACTTTCTCCAAGACTCGTAATACCGGCATTAGGAAAATCCCATTGAAAAGATAGGATACGCAATTTACATAAGGGGATTTGCGGTATGTTCGAGTCGCGGAAAAAAAGTGAGCGGTACACCTGTACCTGCCAGACTTGTAATACCAGCGGGCGTTAAAAAGCAGCGTTGGGACCTCTCAACGCTGCTTTTTAAGGCTAACGCAAGACTCGTAATCTCGGTGTTTGTTAGTAGATAAGTTTGCTAAGATTTAGGATATGTTTATAGGAGTGTTTATTCATTATGAATTTTTTTGTGCATATTGTAGTGAGATTTTTTTCACTTATGCGTATGATGAATATTTTCTATTTTTCATATAGATTAAATTTAATATGATTATTTAATGGCTGGCCAGCTTTGTGCACATATCATGGTTTTTAATGATTGGATGTGTATATAATGACAATTTTTCACCTTCAGTGCAATTTCCCTTTGAATTGTGTTTGTTAACCCAATACATAATACAATAGAGTGCTGTATCCCCTTCCTTTTTTCCGGATTTGTCAAAATCCTGTCCATTTTCTTTCTAATTATTTATACAAATATCTTTTTGAGGGTCTGCACCACATATGCCCTTGCATAATACATTTGAAACTTGGAATTAACTGCCCAACTTGTATAGTCATCTCTAACCCACTCTTTTAATCCCTTTGTGACCAGACCACTTTTCAATTTGTTGACCGTCTGTGACTAAGGCTATTTTTATATATTATATTTTATATATATATTATTTTTCTGCAGTGTTTGTGTTTAGCTGTAATTTTCCTCTTACTCATTTACTGTACCCACACATATTATATACCGTTTTTCTCGCCATTAAATGGACTTTCTAAAGATACCATTATTTTCATAAATTTACTATATTTTTTTTAAAATAAAATATGAGGCAAAAATGGAGAAAAAAAACACACTTTTTCTAACTTTGACCCTCAAAATCTCTTACACATCTACAACCACCATAAAACACCCGTGCTAAGTTTCTAAATTCTGTCCTGAGTTTAGAAATACCCAATGTTTACATGTTCTTTGCTTTTTTTCCAAGTTATAGAGCAAAAAGTACAAGTAGCACTTTGGTATTTCCAAACTATTTTCTTTAAAATTAGCGCTAGTTACATTGTAACACTGATATCTGTCAGGAATCCCTGAATAATATGTTAAAGTGAAATTAGAGGCGCCCTCGTGTACTGACAGTTATTAAATTGTCAGTATTGGTGTGCTATGTGCTACAATAAAGTGTTAAATGTAAAACTTGTCACTAATTGTTTTTATAATAACAATACAATGTATGATGTAACAAGCAAAATAACAACCTACATATATAAATATAAATTGTTAGACTCAAACGATTTTATCAAAGTATACTACAATGATATGACTATCCCTCTGTCAATATAAGTTAGATAGTCCACACTCTCAGAGGTATTAAAATCTCCAGGCAGCAGACTCATTCCAGATAGGTGTTGGCAATCACAGGTTCTGTTCAAAAAGAGAAAAGAGAAGAGGCGCCAAATGGTGTGTATCGTTTTAAATTCAGTAGGCCATGCCCCCAGATAAAAACTACTTACAAAATTTCCAGCACTTGAGAAGTGCCACAAATGCCTTCTGAACTGTTAGCAGCCGTCCAGCTAGCTGAATTGTACCAGTACTGCTTCAATAGTGTGCTGTGTGAGACAAAAACACAAAAGTGCCACAATAGTGTGTATCAGTGTGATCACTTGTGAAAGCGCAATAATTGAAATGTACTCACAGGATATAGGGCACTTGAGAAGTGCCACAAAGACCTCCTGGACACTTGTCAGCTGTCCAGCTCACTGATTTCACTGATATCCTCTGGGTTCAATAGTTCAGGTCACAAAAGGGCTCCAATGAAGCACTCTACGATATACCTGCAGCTCAGTGTCCTGTTACTTGCATAAATGGCTGTCAGTATTAAATGCCAAAAAATGCCGTGCTACTTGTAATTGTAATATAAAAAGATATTTATTTAAAAACAATGTTACACTACGCGTTTCCCGGTTGCTAAGACCGCTTCCTCAGGTGTAAATACAAATACAAAGTAGCCAAATTTTATAGCCCATTGTCGGCGTCTATCCCGACCTAGGGCGCATGCGTGAGCAACTTAAACATCGTTAGCCAATCCGTGTCTGTATAAGAATTATCTGTGGTATAATAGGTTCCCACTTAGGGGCTTGGCCTGTGACGTTACCCACTATCATATGAGTGTAGTGATTGACACTAGGTGCCGATGTGCCACATCAATGGCCAACACCGGTAAACATACACATCGTAAGTGTTTTTTACATATTGCAAAAATTATTAAAGGATCGCCCCATTAATTTCAGTACTTATTGTTTAAGCTCAGATTGGATTAGAGAATGTTGACCACGCATTTACAAATCATAAAAACCTTAAAAAATACAAGCATTGCTTCATAATGCATATATCTCGACATCTAAATACATAAACTCGATAAAAAAGCCACTATATTTGAACAAAATTATTTTCAAACATAATTTCTCATGCATATAACTAAACTAAAACACAAATTCAGAATGTTCTAATTTTTCGGTTCCCAGTGGCTATAACATTAATCTAATTCCTTACAAAATCCTATAAATATTACGATAAAAATTATATAGTGATCATAATTGAAAATTAAATTGATTTACCTAAAATGAATTAACATGGGTGTCGACGAATGGTGGAATGTGATGGCTATTGATTATTAACCAAGCTCATGATAGCTATCATGATGCTAAATAATAAATTACGTGAATATATATGAAAATATAAAATAATATAAAATAATGGTGTTCTAATTAGTGAAATGTCTCATCAACAGATCTAATAGAATCAATAATTCAAATGTGTATAACCTAAAAACTATTTGTTGAGCTATAACTCATACTAAAAGTATCTGAGTGTATTCATATACTATTTCATCTAGTGTGTCTGATGATGTTGTTGTCATTTAACAACAACCCCATCAACAGATATGATGCATTTCTACATTTATGTGTCCTAAACCTTAATTAAAAGCAGCCATGTCTATATTCTCATTTAAGCCATATGGTTGCAGAGTCTTGAGTTTCCAGATCCAAAATGTCTCCCTCTGTCTTAGGTGGATCAGCCTATTTCTACCCCATTTGGGAGCAATGTGTTCTAAAGGAAAAATGCTGAATATGTCTGTTTGTCCATCATGACAGTTTAAACTATGTCTTGGGACACTATGATTAACAACCCCATTTTTTATGTTTCTATTATGTTCCCCCCACCTTTTCTTAAGGGGTCTTGAGGACCTGCCAATATATTGAATTCCACATTGGCACTCAAGGAGATATACCACATAACTAGAATCACAAGTGAATCTAGAGGTTATCTCAAATTCTTCCTTAGTGGAAGTAGATTGAAATTTTATCCTATTTCCTGGAGTGTATTTACATAGGCCACAATTGGGACGATTGCATTTGAAGAAACCCCTTTTACCTATTGGCCAGTTATCTTTAATAATTTTGTTCTTTCCCCCTTTAATATATTTGTTCATTACCACCTTACTCGGAGCTAATTTGTTTTTTAGAGTTGGAGCTCTCTTGAAAGTGCATGTGGGGACCTCCTCCAAGATATTTTTAAGGATACAATCATTGCGTAAAATGTACCAATGTTTGCATAAAATGTGTTTGATTTTATTGTGGTTACTATTGAATTTGGTAATAAATCTTAGATTATTAAATTTGGACTTTGAATTTTTGGATTCTTTTTCTCCAATATCGTTAGAATTTTCATTGCCTTCATGTTTCTTTTTAAAGTTAAAAAACTCTTCTCTATCTCTGATCCTGGCTTTTCTATAGCTTTTGTTCTACCAGGTTTTTGGGGTAACCTTTTTCTAGAAACCTTGACCTTAGGATCTCTGCCTGATCATCAAAAATGTTTAAAGATGTACAGTTTCTACGGATCCTCGAAAACTGGTTATATGGTATATTGTTTACCCAGGCTTTATAATGATTACTTTTATAGTTTAAATAGCTGTTTGTGTCAACTGATTTAAAAAAAGTTTTGGTGGTCACTCGTCCACTCTCATCCCAGTTTAAGATTAAATCCAGATATTCTATGGTATGTCTATTTATATTAGATGTTAATTTTAGGCCCATATTGTTGTTATTTAAAGATGAAATGAATTCCTGTGCAGATTCCTCTGTACCATTCCATACTAGTAACAGGTCATCAATAAAACGGCCATAGTACACCAGGCCTGCCCCCAAAGGAGACATATATATATTGCTCCTCAAATATCCCCATAAACAGATTTGCAAAACTGGGGGCAAACCTGGTGCCCATGGCCGTTCCCTTGATTTGTAGAAAAAACCTTTCCTGATATACAAAATAATTGTGTTTTAACACAAAAGATATAGCCTCCAATAAAATATTGATCTCTTTTTAAAAAATCATCTATTGCTTTCAAGCCCAGATCGTGACAAATATTTGAATATAAGGAGGATACATCACATGTACACCAAATTAGATCACGCCCTGCTTTTTCAATTTTAGAGATCTTAGATATAAGATCTGGGGTATCTTTAATATAGGATTCTAAGCCCATAACAGTTTTTTTGAGATAGGTGTCTACATATTCTGATAAATTGCAAGTTAGATTCCCAATACCAGAAATAATGGGTCTCCCCGGTGGACATTTTGGGTCTTTGTGTATTTTTGGGAGGTGGTAATAATAGGCCAAATTGGGAGATGTAGGTACCAGATAATCTCTCTCTTTTTTATTAAGGATCCCTTCTGAAAAGCCTTTATCTATTAGTTTGGTGAGTTTAGCCATATACGCCAAAGTGGGATTAAAAGTCAATTCCCTGTAATAACATGGGTCTAACAGGATTTTATTAGCTTCTGCAATATAGTCTGGCATATCTTGTAGAACTACCCCTCCCCCCTTGTCCGCCTGTCTGATAACTATATCTTTGTTATTAGCCAAGTTGACGAGGGCCTTGTATTCAAACTTATTCAAATTATGATTGTTAATTTTATGGTTCATTGTTCCAAAATCTTCTAGTACTACATTTTGAAAGAGAGTGATATTCGGACATATGGTGGGGGGATTAAAATTGGATCTAGGTGTAAGGTTGGAGTGTATGAAATCATCAAATAATGAATCACAGAATTCTTCAGGTTCACAATATACAATTTCCCTAGTGGGTCTCTCAGGCATGTCGTTTGTAATGATGGGAATTTGATTTGTTGACTTTAATTTTTTGTCACAAAAATACCTTTGTAGATTTAACTTTCTGACAAACCTGTTCAGGTCCACAAATAACTCAAACATGTTGTGTTTATTAGAAGGACAAAATGAAAGTCCTCTACTCAAAATACAGATTTCCTCATTAGTTAATGTGTGACTAGATAAATTAAAGATCCCTTCTTTCATTTTCGCAAGTTTTTGTTTTTTGGTTGATTTGGCTCTACCTCTGCAGCCACGCTTGCGTAGCTTCTCTTTCTTGGGGTTGATACTGGAATATATTCTTCTCTTATGGGTGTTCTGTCTAATTGTTTCAGGTGCATAGGTAACCTTCTCTGGTTCGACTGGAAAAAATTCTGACGTTTGTGCATCTGAAAAACCTGAGAGTTTCCAGGTTCATAAAAATCTTCTCCACTATTAGATCTATGATTATATGTATGATGAACTCTATTTTGTTCCTCATAGTTTCTAGGATCCTTCATGGGGTTGCCCTTATTAGACTCTCTATATTCTTGGTGAACACTAGGGGATTCAGTTCTCCTTCTATAATTGTTGGAATAAAAATTCCCCATATGACTTGCTACTCCCTCCCTTTTCTCAGTGTATTCTCTTTTATAACTATTACCTAGTTGGTGACTTTTATGCCAATTGTTCCCATTATTGGAGTTGTAATTACCTTTAAAGTTTATATTTTTCTTTTTGTCTTTAGGTTTTTTATAATAGTTTACCTTTTCCCAATTGGGGGAATTAACCGCTGACTGGTCTCTTTGATTTATCAGTATGGGATTGCTCTCTATATTGGGCACTGCTGTTTCATCTGTGTTGTCTATTTGTTGGATTTTATAGATGCAACCCTCCAGATAATCTTTTTCATCTCTTGCTAGTTTTTTTATTTTTATTTTAATTAATTTCTTTTGGAATGCATCAGATTTCTCTGTAACCTCCTTAATTTTAGCAGCATACTCTGGATGTTGTTCGAATTTGTTTAATAGTGATTGCAGTTTCTCAATCTCAATCTCTATATTAGTTAGAAGAGTACTCCTAAATTCTATTAATAGGTCTATCAATTTAAGTGAACAATTTGTCAGTTGTTCTTGCCATTTAGTCGTTAAATCATTATCGTGTGTGAAAGAGCAGACTTTGGATAGCCTTAATCCTCTCGGTATATGACCTTTTACTTTATATTTTTTTAAAGTGTCAATGTCCCACCAGTGTCTATGTTCACATTTTAAAGCTTCTTCAAGTTTATGTAGAAGTTGTGTAAAAGTGAGTTCCTCATCCTCCCTAGATAATTCCTCAACTTGAGGAATTATCTAGGGAGGATGAGGAACTCACTTTTACACAACTTCTACATAAACTTGAAGAAGCTTTAAAATGTGAACATAGACACTGGTGGGACATTGACACTTTAAAAAAATATAAAGTAAAAGGTCATATACCGAGAGGATTAAGGCTATCCAAAGTCTGCTCTTTCACACACGATAATGATTTAACGACTAAATGGCAAGAACAACTGACAAATTGTTCACTTAAATTGATAGACCTATTAATAGAATTTAGGAGTACTCTTCTAACTAATATAGAGATTGAGATTGAGAAACTGCAATCACTATTAAACAAATTCGAACAACATCCAGAGTATGCTGCTAAAATTAAGGAGGTTACAGAGAAATCTGATGCATTCCAAAAGAAATTAATTAAAATAAAAATAAAAAAAACTAGCAAGAGATGAAAAAGATTATCTGGAGGGTTGCATCTATAAAATCCAACAAATAGACAACACAGATAAAACAGCAGTGCCCAATATAGAGAGCAATCCCATACTGATAAATCAAAGAGACCAGTCAGCGGTTAATTCCCCCAATAGGGAAAAGGTAAACTATTATAAAAAACCTAAAGACAAAAAGAAAAATATAAACTTTAAAGGTAATTACAACTCCAATATTGGGAACAATTGGCATAAAAGTCACCAACTAGGTAATAGTTATAAAAGAGAATACACTGAGAAAAGGGAGGGAGTAGCAAGTCATATGGGGAATTTTTATTCCAACAATTATAGAAGGAGAACTGAATCCCCTAGTGTTCACCAAGAATATAGAGAGTCTAATAAGGGCAACCCCATGAAGGATCCTAGAAACTATGAGGAACAAAGTAGAGTTCATCATACATATAATCATAGATCTAATAGTGGAGAAGATTTTTATGAACCTGGAAACTCTCAGGTTTTTCAGATGCACAAACGACAGAATTTTTTCCAGTCGAACCAGAGAAGGTTACCTATGCACCTGAAACAATTAGACAGAACACCCATAAGAGAAGAATATATTCCAGTATCAACCCCAAGAAAGAGAAGCTACGCAAGCGTGGCTGCAGAGGTAGAGCCAAATCAACCAAAAAACAAAAACTTGCGAAAATGAAAGAAGGGATCTTTAATTTATCTAGTCACACATTAACTAATGAGGAAATCTGTATTTTGAGTAGAGGACTTTCATTTTGTCCTTCTAATAAACACAACATGTTTGAGTTATTTGTGGACCTGAACAGGTTTGTCAGAAAGTTAAATCTACAAAGGTATTTTTGTGACAAAAAATTAAAGTCAACAAATCAAATTCCCATCATTACAAACGACATGCCTGAGAGACCCACTAGGGAAATTGTATATTGTGAACCTGAAGAATTCTGTGATTCATTATTTGATGATTTCATACACTCCAACCTTACACCTAGATCCAATTTTAATCCCCCCACCATATGTCCGAATATCACTCTCTTTCAAAATGTAGTACTAGAAGATTTTGGAACAATGAACCATAAAATTAACAATCATAATTTGAATAAGTTTGAATACAAGGCCCTCGTCAACTTGGCTAATAACAAAGATATAGTTATCAGACAGGCGGACAAGGGGGGAGGGGTAGTTCTACAAGATATGCCAGACTATATTGCAGAAGCTAATAAAATCCTGTTAGACCCATGTTATTACAGGGAATTGACTTTTAATCCCACTTTGGCGTATATGGCTAAACTCACCAAACTAATAGATAAAGGCTTTTCAGAAGGGATCCTTAATAAAAAAGAGAGAGATTATCTGGTACCTACATCTCCCAATTTGGCCTATTATTACCACCTCCCAAAAATACACAAAGACCCAAAATGTCCACCGGGGAGACCCATTATTTCTGGTATTGGGAATCTAACTTGCAATTTATCAGAATATGTAGACACCTATCTCAAAAAACCTGTTATGGGCTTAGAATCCTATATTAAAGATACCCCAGATCTTATATCTAAGATCTCTAAAATTGAAAAAGCAGGGCGTGATCTAATTTGGTGTACATGTGATGTATCCTCCTTATATTCAAATATTTGTCACGATCTGGGCTTGAAAGCAATAGATGATTTTTTAAAAAGAGATCAATATCTACCTTTCAATCAAAGACAGTTTTTATTGGAGGCTATATCTTTTGTGTTAAAACACAATTATTTTGTATATCAGGAAAGGTTTTTTCTACAAATCAAGGGAACGGCCATGGGCACCAGGTTTGCCCCCAGTTTCGCAAATCTGTTTATGGGGATATTTGAGGAGCAATATATATATAAATCTCCTTTGGGGGCAGGCCTGGTGTACTATGGCCATTTTATTGATGACCTGTTACTAGTATTGATGACCTGTTACTAGTATGGAATGGTACAGAGGAATCTGCACAGGAATTCATTTCATCTTTAAATAACAACAATATGGGCCTAAAATTAACATCTAATATAAATAGACATACCATAGAATATCTGGATTTAATCTTAAGCTGGGATGAGAGTGGACGAGTGACCACCAAAACTTTTTTTAAATCAGTTGACACAAACAGCTATTTAAACTATAAAAGTAATCATTATAAAGCCTGGGTAAACAATATACCATATAACCAGTTTTCGAGGATCCGTAGAAACTGTACATCTTTAAACATTTTTGATGATCAGGCAGAGATCCTAAGGTCAAGGTTTCTAGAAAAAGGTTACCCCAAAAACCTGGTAGAAGAAAGCTATAGAAAAGCCAGGATCAGAGATAGAGAAGAGTTTTTTAACTTTAAAAAGAAACATGAAGGCAATGAAAATTCTAACGATATTGGAGAAAAAGAATCCAAAAATTCAAAGTCCAAATTTAATAATCTAAGATTTATTACCAAATTCAATAGTAACCACAATAAAATCAAACACATTTTATGCAAACATTGGTACATTTTACGCAATGATTGTATCCTTAAAAATATCTTGGAGGAGGTCCCCACATGCACTTTCAAGAGAGCTCCAACTCTAAAAAACAAATTAGCTCCGAGTAAGGTGGTAATGAACAAATATATTAAAGGGGGAAAGAACAAAATTATTAAAGATAACTGGCCAATAGGTAAAAGGGGTTTCTTCAAATGCAATCGTCCCAATTGTGGCCTATGTAAATACACTCCAGGAAATAGGATAAAATTTCAATCTACTTCCACTAAGGAAGAATTTGAGATAACCTCTAGATTCACTTGTGATTCTAGTTATGTGGTATATCTCCTTGAGTGCCAATGTGGAATTCAATATATTGGCAGGTCCTCAAGACCCCTTAAGAAAAGGTGGGGGGAACATAATAGAAACAAAAAAATGGGGTTGTTAATCATAGTGTCCCAAGACATAGTTTAAACTGTCATGATGGACAAACAGACATATTCAGCATTTTTCCTTTAGAACACATTGCTCCCAAATGGGGTAGAAATAGGCTGATCCACCTAAGACAGAGGGAGACATTTTGGATCTGGAAACTCAAGACTCTGCAACCATATGGCTTAAATGAGAATATAGACATGGCTGCTTTTAATTAAGGTTTAGGACACATAAATGTAGAAATGCATCATATCTGTTGATGGGGTTGTTGTTAAATGACAACAACATCATCAGACACACTAGATGAAATAGTATATGAATACACTCAGATACTTTTAGTATGAGTTATAGCTCAACAAATAGTTTTTAGGTTATACACATTTGAATTATTGATTCTATTAGATCTGTTGATGAGACATTTCACTAATTAGAACACCATTAATTTATATTATTTTATATTATTTTATATTTTCATATATATTCACGTAATTTATTATTTAGCATCATGATAGCTATCATGAGCTTGGTTAATAATCAATAGCCATCACATTCCACCATTCGTCGACACCCATGTTAATTCATTTTAGGTAAATCAATTTAATTTTCAATTATGATCACTATATAATTTTTATCGTAATATTTATAGGATTTTGTAAGGAATTAGATTAATGTTATAGCCACTGGGAACCGAAAAATTAGAACATGCTGAATTTGTGTTTTAGTTTAGTTATATGCATGAGAAATTATGTTTGAAAATAATTTTGTTCAAATATAGTGGCTTTTTTATCGAGTTTATGTATTTAGATGTCGAGATATATGCATTATGAAGCAATGCTTGTATTTTTTAAGGTTTTTATGATTTGTAAATGCGTGGTCAACATTCTCTAATCCAATCTGAGCTTAAACAATAAGTACTGAAATTAATGGGGCGATCCTTTAATAATTTTTGCAATATGTAAAAAACACTTACGATGTGTATGTTTACCGGTGTTGGCCATTGATGTGGCACATCGGCACCTAGTGTCAATCACTACACTCATATGATAGTGGGTAACGTCACAGGCCAAGCCCCTAAGTGGGAACCTATTATACCACAGATAATTCTTATACAGACATGGATTGGCTAACGATGTTTAAGTTGCTCACGCATGCGCCCTAGGTCGGGATAGACGCCGACAATGGGCTATAAAATTTGGCTACTTTGTATTTGTATTTACACCTGAGGAAGCGGTCTTAGCAACCGGGAAACGCGTAGTGTAACATTGTTTTTAAATAAATATCTTTTTATATTACAATTACAAGTAGCACGGCATTTTTTGGCATTTAATACTGACAGCCATTTATGCAAGTAACAGGACACTGAGCTGCAGGTATATCGTAGAGTGCTTCATTGGAGCCCTTTTGTGACCTGAACTATTGAACCCAGAGGATATTGGTGAAATCAGTGAGCTGGACAGCTGACAAGTGTCCAGGAGGTCTTTGTGGCACTTCTCAAGTGCCCTATATCCTGTGAGTACATTTCAATTATTGCGCTTTCACAAGTGATCACACTGATACACACTATTGTGGCACTTTTGTGTTTTTTGTCTCACACAGCACACTATTGAAGCAGTACTGGTACAATTCAGCTAGCTGGATGGCTGCTAACAGTTCAGAAGGCATTTGTGGCACTTCTCAAGTGCTGGAAATTTTGTAAGTAGTTTTTATCTGGGGGCATGGCCTACTGAATTTAAAACGATACACACCATTTGGCGCCTCTTCTCTTTTCTCTTTTTGAACAATCCCTGAATAACCCTTCACATATATATATATATATATATATATATATATATATATATATATATATATATATATATATATACATATATATATATAGATAAATATATATTTTAAAAGAAGATACTATAAGGTATTGAACATGGGGTATTATGACTCTTTCCATGCAACCATTTTACCACCAAACTATGCCAAAGTTTGAAAAAAAAAAAAAGATTTTTTGACAAAATAGCAATTTAAGAATACATTTACTGGGAACGTTAAGGGTTACTGAGGGCTAAAAGGCCTTATTTTTAGGGGACGCATTCCAGTTTTCCAACTTGAAATTTTCACATCTGTCATCATGCACTCATGTCCTATTTGGGACATTTCTGAAGCCGGCCAATGTAAGTACACATTGTACTTTAGGCATGGATTCTCAGTTCCTGTTATGTGTTACTGCCAAAAAACACCCCAATATGTGTTCAACAACATCTTCTGAGTACAGTGATACCACCCATGTATAGGTGTGTCGGGTTCTCTGGGGGCTAAAAGGCCCTATTTTTAGAGGGTGCATTCCAGTTTTTCAACTTGGAATTTTCACATCTGTCATCATGCACCCATGTCCTATTAGGGACATTTCTGAAGCCGGCCAATATAAATTACCCCCATCAAACCATATATTTTTTGAAAAGTACACACCCTAGGATATTTCAAATGCTGGTATTTTAACACTTTTAATGCTCTAATTCAACCACCAGTATTTGTCAATCTTTTGGGTAGTCATTTTTTGTGTTATTTTTCACACACATTGTACTTTAGACATGGATTCTCAGTTCCTGTTACTGCCAAAAAAAACTCAATATGTGTTCAACAACATCTCCTGAGTACAGTGATACCACCCATGTATATGTGTGTTGGGTTCTCTGGGGGCTAAAAGGCCTTTTTTTAATTCAAAAAAAAGTTTTTATTGAATTTCCCAATTACAAAGAAATGTTTACATGACAAAAAATTAAGATTCATTATTGCCATCAAATTTACATTCTTAACAAATCTGTCCTATCTCTCCTGAGAAAAACATCTATATAATTCTAACAAACAGTATATTACCATGACAATTATTTCAAGACATGAAATCCCCTTCTAGGGCGGAGGTGCAGCCCAAAAAAACTTGAGTATACATCAGTTATCTATCGTAAAGACTCACTCCCTGCCTCAAGGAACATGGAATTCGACCCGTAGGAAGAGGAAAAGGAAGTGTGAAATGACCCGTCCAGACAGGCTGGATAGGAGCGGAGGAGGCAGGAGATGCAGCACTGATATATGAGCCTTTAAGAGTTCTGGGGGGATATATCCTCCTTCCAGAATATGATTAAATATGGTAGCTAAAATGGGGCTAACACCCTGTAGTAGAGTTTTGTAAAATATACCAGAGTAGCCATCCGGACCAGGTGCTTTGCCAGTCTTTAGATCACAGATTGCTTGTTTCACTTCCTGTATTGTTACGTGTGAATTTAGTTTGTTCAGATCCTCTATATCAATTTTAGGTAAATTACAATTTTGGAAAAAGTCAGACGTTTCTATGTCTAACTGGGGGGGGGGGGGGATTATTGTGAGAGGAAGAGCATATATTTTTTGGTAATAATAAGCGAAAGTGTCCACAATGACTTGGGGATGGTTAGAAATTTGCCCATCATACTTCTGAATTTGTGGCACTGATGCTACTCTTGAAATTTCCTTTAGTTTATGAGCTAACATTTTATCAGGTATCAATAAGTCTTAAAGACCTAGCTGCTTCAAATGTTAAGAGCTTGTCAAGAGAATATTTTTTATTGTTTAATTATCTAAGGGTCCCTCTATCATGTGTCTTTTGGTGTTGCGACTGAAGATGTATGATCTCCTGTTTAAGTTGTTAAACTTTGTTGCAAGTAATTCCTCTTCTGCTTATTAGATTCTTTTATCATGATACCTCTTGTAAATACTTTAAGTGCCCCCCAAATATGCATGGGGTTTGATACAGAATTATGGTTTGTCACTAGGAATTGGGCTACTTCTGTCTGTAAGGTCTGCATGAATAGTTTATCCCTAAATAACGTTGGATTCAGTGTCCAACTCCTACTTCTAGAGGGGTTAATTAAGCCTGATAATGTTGTCATCACAATGTTATGGTCTGACCAAGTTGCTGGTAGAATATCTGATGCCATGATTAGTGGGGACATAATCTGACTAACCAAGATATAGTCTATCCTGGAGTATACCTTATGTGATGTGGAGTAAAATGTATAATCTCTGACTTTTGGTTTCTGGTATCACCAGCTGTCAACCAGATTGTGGTCTAGGATAATATAATGTATGAGTTTTTT
Organism: Bombina bombina; assembly: GCF_027579735.1. NCBI lineage: Eukaryota > Metazoa > Chordata > Amphibia > Anura > Bombinatoridae > Bombina > Bombina bombina. The sequence continues at coordinate 542,072,037 of NC_069503.1, forward strand.
AAAGTTTCTGGATGATATCGATTGCGGGACCAATGATTTATCTGCCTCTGCATTGACTACCAGATTAAAATCACCCCCCACAATTAAACAAGATTTTTTTCATGTAGTTAATAATTTCCCTATCTTGGACAAGAAAATGGCTTGGGATTCGTTAGGTGCGTATATGTTACCTATTATCACATGTGTGTCGTGGATTCTACCTTTAACAATAATATAATGCCCAGCCTTATCCACTATTAATTCATCTTCCTTAAAATTAAGGTCAGAATGGATCAGTATTGATACCCTACACTTTTTAGATTGGCATGTGGCGTGAAATTGTGTAGGATAACTTCTGTCCCAATACGTTTCCTGCATTAAAACTATGTGGGCATTCAATGATTTATAAACATCTATTGCCTCACGCCTCTTAACATTGGAATGCAACCCTCTAACATTGTGTGATACTACATTTATCAACATCTTTTAGGTATATGTGAGGTGCTCAAATAAAAACAGACATCTGAACTTACCCAATTCTAGCAGACTGGGTCCCCTCCCCCGCATCAACACAGTGCACTTGTCCATGTACTTCAGGAATTGTAAGAAATAGATCTCACTTATATAGAATTCACATATTGTTGAAATGGAAAAACAATGAATAATCATTAGAATAACAAATAACCATAACATTAAAACAGATGATAACAAGCGACCATACTCAGTCAGAACCCGAAATTTAGGTTCAAACATATGGCAAAATAAAATAAAAATAAAAAAGAGAAAAACTATAAAAATAAAGAACTTCGGGCATACGTGACTAAAATATTAAGTACATTTTAAGAGAAAATTAGGAATAAAGGTGGATCTCTCGATCATTTCTAGCTAAACATAAAGAAATTGTGATAGTTAATAGCAGGATTCAAATCAGACAATCTGAAACAACCTCTCTGGGCTTGTACTTTCAAAACAAGCTGATTCTTGGCTACGCCTTTGTGCCCTTCCATTTTTGTGGACTGGTGCCCAGGTAAGTGCCAATGCCTTCCGTTGTGGGTTGGGTTATTGATCTGCTGATGGCGTTGTTTTATCAATCTGGAGCTCATTCAGGATAGATTATCCCTCCTCCACTGTAACGCATGAAAAGGAGGTTTTGTCCACCATGAAAGATAGACGAAAAGGAAACCCCCATCTGTATTTTATCTGAGCTTTAGTGAGTGCAGCTACTATTGGTTTAAAGTCTCTCCTCTTCTTTAAAGTGATGGGTGAGAGGTCAGCAAATAGTTGAATCCTATGTCCCTCGAAAGTGATTTCTGGAACTCCTCGAACAGCCTGCATAATTCTATCTTTAATATGGCAATAATGGAGTTTGGTTATAATGTCTCTGGAGGCCCCAGAGTTTAGTTGTTTGGTCAGAACTCTGTGTACTCTATCCATCAAAAGAGTGATGTATCCTCTTCAGGGAGTAATTGCTGGAAAATCTGTGTTATGACATCTGTAAGATTATTATACTTTTCAGGTAAAATTACGTATGCGGATGTTAGACCTTCTGGATCTGTTTTCCAGATCTTCCAGATGTTCCTCTAATTTCTGGATCTGGCCACAGTAGCTTGTAATTCTGGGATCTCTTCAGATATTTCATCCAATTTATCTTCAAATGATGAGGTTCTCTCACCGATGTCTGAGATATCTTGTTTCAGTTCTGAGAGGGCCGCTTCTCATTTCTCGCTGTATCATCGTCATGTTCTATATAGTGTGAGTGACTTTGACAAGCATTCCTTGACCGATTGTGTACGGCTCTTCATGATTGGACTGAGGTTTGGAATGAGATGTAGAGGAGACTCTTGTGCCTTGAACTAGATATAGTCTGGAATCTAAATATGTGGCTTTTTTCTCCAAGACAATACTACCCCCACACCTATAGAGTGGTTGAGATGACCAATAACTCTTATGGATCCACCTTTGCCTTGCTTATTATTCAGTCATGCCTGAAACTTCCATGGGCTAGGTCATTTGGGCTTATAGCATATCTTCTTGGATTGAAGTTTGAAGAAGGAAATTACAGAATGGGGAGAATTGATGCCTGCTATGAATACCTCTCATGTAGTCCTTGTCACAAAAAAAGTCTCTAGGCTATAGGATGAGAGGGTAGCGAGTGACAAAAGACCCTACAAATACTGCACCATCCTGTCAAGAAGATCTCTGCTAATTAATAATCATGTAGGACTAAGCTTGTTTTTTACACTGCTCCTGAGTACATCTGAGATCTGAATAGCACTCAACTCCTCGGGGAAGGTTGTCCTCACAGGACGACCTCGGGAAGGGAGTCTGGGATATGACCCGTAAAGGTAAGCACATACAGGAGAATGACCCCCCTAAAGGTGGCTACTCACAAGACATGGCGGCACATAGAGATGCCTAGCAGGAAGAGACGGAACCAATACAGTTGCCCGCCAGACTATCCCTGGCAACCGGAAGTTCCAGAAGGTAGGTCCAATGAGTGGAGGGGCCAGTCACAGGAGTGGAGGGGTCAGTCACAGGAGTGGAGGGGTCAGTCACAGGAGCGGAGGGGTCAGACACATCCAAAAGTTGTAATGGCACAGATATGAAGAGAGGCTCACACAGAGCGCTAATGGCAAATTTTTAGCCAATGGATATTAGTTACTGATGGTAGTAAATTGTTACAGTCCTCCGTAACAAAAAGGTTTTTGAGTATCATGTAGATACAGATACACAAAAGAGCGAGCAATGTAAAAGAGGGGTTTATTAAAAATATATAATAAAACACACAGCAATGCGTTTCTCAGCTAATGCTGTTTCATCAGGCTATATAACTAAGACATCAACTCGCTCAATATTTAAAAGGCTTATCAGCTATATCGTTAACATCCTATTACTGTCTAGTTAATAAAGTTTTTATTTTCTGATTGTTTTTATAGGTTTTATCTTATTTTATTCATGTATTTCTCTGCTGTTATTTATTTCCAATCTTATGTGTACACGTCATAATTTGCAAACGGTATTGTAACAATTCTGTTATGTGAATCATATGTATACTGTATAATCACCTTAAGCTGATGATTGTATTAGTAATGTTCTGCACCTTTAAGGAGACTTGATTGCATTTTGCAGGTGCGGTTTTTTCTAAGCTTGTGATTGGCTGATAAGCCTTAAATATTGAGCGAGTTGATGTCGTATTTATACAGCCTGATGAAACTGCATTAGCTGAGAAATGCGTTGCTGTGTGTTTTATTATATATTTTTAATAAACCCATCTTTTACATTGCTCGCTCTTTTGTGTATCTGTATCTACATGATACTCTAAAACCTTTTTGTTACGGAGGACTGTAACAATTTACTACCATCAGTAACTAATATCCATTGGCTAAAAAATTGCCATTAGCGCTCTGTGTGAGCCTCTCTGCATATCTGTGCCATTACAACTTTTGGATTTCCATTGAATTCTATGATCCGCTCCTGTGTCTGACCCCTCCGCTCCTGTGTCTGACCCCTCCACTCAATGGACCGACCTTCTGGAACTTCCGGTTGCCGGGATAGTCTGGCGGGCGACTGTATTGGTTCCGTCTCGTCCTGCTAGGCACCTCTATGTGCCGCTGTGTCTTGTGAGTAGCCACCTTTAGGGGGGTCATTCTCCTGTATGTGCTTACCTGTATGAGTTCCAGACATACTATCCTATGTGGCGCCTTTATCTTTTCCTTTTCTCACAGGAATTTTGTGTTGATCACGTTGCATACTGAAAGAGCGGCCCGCATCCAGTTTTATTATTTCTCACCGCACTACACAAGCGCACCTTCGGAGGACTCTTGTGTCCTGTCACTTCTCTGGATACTAACTTATATTTGGAGGTTTGCAGCTGTGGACATCTCCCCCTCTGACGCCTATATTCACACGGTCTGGTTGGGACTTCACCTTTGAAGGTCTATATATTTACTAGCTCTGATTATTATCTGCTATAGCTACTGTTTTTTATTGTCTTACACGTTTGTATTATTGTTGCCAATTGGCCTCTATATATTTATGTGTTCTGATTATCACTTGCTATAGCTACTGTTTTTGATATCAATATTGTTTTACATGTATGTACTACTGATGCCAATTGGCCACTTTTTAGGTACCCCACCAATTTGGGATATATATTAATATGGCTTGACTACCATACACTCTTTTTTTTCTCTCTATGCACTGCTATATCTTATTTTATTTGATTGATCACATCTGATTAAGATTTTGCATATTTATCTACCAGAATTTTATGATTCATTATTGTGCCACTCTTCACTAATATCACTATTTTTCACAAAAAGTGAGTGGAGCTCTTGTCTGCATCTAGACTACTTTGAATGCCATGGACTCTCTCTCTCTTCTCTAGAAGGACAGAGCGCCAGCCTCAGTTAATGTCTGTCGAACTCTATTGTTTACTTTTTGAACAACTGCTTTATAAAGCTAACACTAATATGGGATGAGATAGGCTTCAAAGAAGAAATCGGGTTAAAAAGGATTGAGCCAGTTGAGGAACACGTGCAGGCATCTAACTACAGGCTTTCTTAAGTATTTATGACTGGATGTTTGCTATAGTTTTTCAGTGAGCTGGATAACTGCGAGGTTACAGCCTGCATCATTAGCACCGTGGGGTGCACCCTGTTTGCGAGTATACACCTGTATCTGCTTTATCTGAATTTTTGCTTTGGTGGTACCAGGCCATGTTGGCGCCTCTGTTTCTTTTTTTCTTTATTTTTCACAAAAAAAACACATTGTGGATATTAATAATTAAGCATCAATTTACATTGTCTGCTACATACTAGTTTTTAGACTAGGCACTAAACACACCATTCTGACTGGCAATCTACTGATATATCTTCTATTAATATTCTGATCTAAATAGTCATGCTGTCTATCAATGAAAGGCATAACAAAAGACTGCTACTAGTATCTCATACTACATTATCAAATGACATTATTACCAATGATAGCTCTATTGAAAATTTGTCTATCCATTCTCTGTTTGCCAAATTAGAAGAAATGATCAATATTGAGTGTAGACATTGGCTTGATGCTGAAATGCTTCAGAAGTACATCGACAAAAACCAAATTCCTAGAGGTCTGAGGATCCTAAAAAGCTGCTCCTTTAAGGAAGATCCCACTTTAATGAGCAAGTGGGAAGACTCTCTGAAGGAGTGTTCTTATACCTTGATGAGGATCCTCATTGCCTATAGGAAATCCTTAGTAGAAAAGGCATCTAAAGAAATAGATTTGATTCAAACCAACTTAGAAAAATTTAAGACCCTTCAGTTGTATGAGTATTTGAACAAGATGGTACTTCAAAAAACAGACTTATGAATTTTATGATTCATTATCGTGCCACTCTTCACTAATATCACTATTTTTCACAAAAAGTGAGTGGAGCTCTTGTCTGCATCTAGACTACTTTGAATGCCATAGACTCTCTCTCTCTTGTCTAGAAGGACAGAGCGCAAGCCTCAGTGAATTTCTGTCGAACTCTATTGTTTACTTTTTGCACAACTTCTTTATAAAGCTAACACTAATATGGGATGAGATAGGCTTCAAAGAAGAAATCGGGTTAAAAAGGATTGAGCAAGTTGAGGAACACGTGCAGGCATCTAACTACAGGCTTTCTTAAGGATTTATGACTGGATGTTTGCTGTAGTTTTTCAGTGAGCTGGATAACTGCGAGGTTCCAGCCTGCATCATTAGCACCGTGGGGTGCGCCCTGTTTGCGAGTATACACCTGTATCTGCTTTATCTGAATTTTTGCTTTGGTGGTACTAGGCCATGTTGGCGCCCCTGTTTCTTTTTTTCTCAATTTTTCACAAATAAACCATTATTCACATTGTGGATATTAATAATTAAGCATCAATTTACATTGTCTGCTACATACTAGTTTTTAGGCTAGGCACTAAACACACCATTCTGACTGGTAATCTACTGATATATCTTCTATTAATATTCTGATCTAAATAGTCATGCTGTCTATCAATGAAAGGCATAACAAAAGACTGCTACTAGTATCTCATACTACATTATCAAATGACATTATTACCAATGATAGCTCTATTGAAAATTTGTTTATCCATTCTCTGTTTGCCAAATTAGAAGAAATGATCAATATTGAGTGTAGACATTGGCTTGATGCTGAAATGCTTCAGAAGTATATCGACAAAAAACAAATTCCTAGAGGTCTGAGGATCCTAAAAAGCTGCTCCTTTAAGGAAGATCCCACTTTAATGAGCAAGTGGGAAGATGCTCTGAAGGAGTGTTCTTATACCTTGATGAGGATCCTCATTGCCTATAGGAAATCCTTAGTAGAAAAGGCATCTAAAGAAATAGATTTGATTCAAACCAACTTAGAAAAATGTAAGACCCTTCATTTGTATGAGGATTTGAACAAGATGGTACTGCAAAAAACAGACTTATGAATTTTATGATTCATTATCGTGCCACTCTTCACTAATATCACTATCTTTCACAAAAAGTGAGTGGAGCTCTTGTCTGCATCTAGACTACTTTGAATACCATGAACTCTCTCTCTCTTGTCTAGAAGGACAGAGCGCCAGCCTCAGTGAATGTCTGTCGAACTCTATTGTTTACTTTTTGAACAACTGCTTTATAAAGCTAACACTAATATGGGATGAGATAGGCTTCAAAGAAGAAATCGGGTTAAAAAGGATTGAGCAAGTTGAGGAACACGTGCAGGCATCTAACTACAGGCTTTCTTAAGGATTTATGACTGGATGTTTGCTATAGTTTTTCAATGAGCTGGATAACTGCGAGGTTCCAGCCTGCATCATTAGCACCGTGGGGTGCGCCCTGTTTGCGAGTATACACCTGTATCTGCTTTATCTGAATTTTTGCTTTGGTGGTACCAGGCCATGTTGGCGCCTCTGTTTCTTTTTTTCTCCATTTTTCACACACAAAAAACATTATTCACATTGTGGATATTAATAATTAAGCATCAATTTACATTGTCTGCTACATACTAGTTTTTAGGCTAGGCACTAAACACACCATTCTGACTGGTAATCTACTGATATATCTTCTATTAATATTCTGATATAAATAGTCATGCTGTCTATCAATGAAAGGCATAACAAAAGACTTCTACTAGTATTTCATACTACATTATCAAATGACATTATTACCAATGATAGCTCTATTGAAAATTTGTCTATCCATTCTCTGTTTGCCAAATTAGAAGAAATTATCAATATTGAGTGTAGACATTGGCTTGATGCTGAAATGCTTCAGAAGTACCAAAAGAAAAACCAAATTCCTAGAGGTCTGAGGATCGTAAAAAGCTGCTCCTTTAAGGAAGATCCCACTTTAATGAGTAAGTGGGAAGACGCTCTGAAGGAGTGTTCTTATACCTTGATGAGGATCCTCATTGCCTTTAGGAAATCCTTAGTAGAAAAGGCATCTAAAGGAATAGATTTGATTCAAACCAACTTAGAAAAATTTAAGACCCTTCAGTTGTATGAGGATTTGAACAAGATGGTACTGCAAAAAACAGACATACCAACAAGAATTGATAGGTACTAAAAACCACAAGATTGCTAGAGATGAGGAAGATTATGCAAAGGGAGAAGTTTTCACTTTTAATAGGAAGAAAACTACTTCCACGACACCCCATGACCAACAGGGCTTAACTGGACATTTAACTAATGTTCCTATAGAAAATGAGAGGTCTGATGGAGAATGGACTGTAGTGAGTCATCATAAAAATAAAAACAAAAATATGAATAATGATAGAAATGGAGACCACATTAAAAGACAATATTCTAATGCCGAGTTTACCAATAACTCTACATATCAGAACAGACAGTACAACTATCATAACACTACGGCTAGACTATATTCCTATGACTATCCTCCTAGATTTGAAAGTTCTCATTTAGACTCAGACCATTATTATTCTAATAGATCCAGATTTGAGAACAACTACCATCATGTCTCGAATAGGCGTGATTTTGAGAGTAATCGCTCTCAGGTTCAGAGACAATATACTTCCCGACATAGATATGTTCCCCATTCCAACAGGCACAACCAGCATCATAATGGGAATCATAGCTGGTCAGGTCAGACGAATAGAACCCCTAGTAATTTTTCGTTTGATAAGGATGCTACTAACAATAATAGGAATCACACACAACATGAATATAATTCTACATCAAGCAGGAACCAAAATATTAATCATAGTTCTATGTCAACTAATAGGACTGGAGTACAACATTATGGAAATAACCCAATGGTAATTTCTGATCCAGGTTCTTCAAATATGAACCAGACTCCAGCACAACCTTTTTTAGAATCAAGCCCACGCCAATCAGCCTGGAAACAGAAAACCATTGCGAGTTATTTAGAGCCTGTAATCTCCCTGTCAACTCCTCCAAAAGGAAAAAGACCATACGGTCACGAGGATGCAGAGGGCGAGGAACAGCCGCCAAAAAGGCCAGACTACAGACACTAAATAAAGGAATTTTGAATTTGTCTTCTCATATACTTACAGACGATGAGGTCAGAGATCTGGGTAAAGGACTCTCTTTTAGTCCAACAAATAGACACAACTTATTCTCTTTGTTTGTTGATCTCAATAGGTTTACACATAAACTTGCAATGTAAAAGTTTTTTGCTGAAAAACGTTTAAAAGACAACACTAGACTTCCAATTTTAACCAATAATATGGATGAAAGACTAGTGAGACAAGAACTTCCCATTTATGAACCTGATTCATACCAAATTTAAGAATAAATCTAATTTAACACCATCTTTAACTAACAATGCTCATATTTTGATCATCAAACAGTTAGTTAATTATGATTTTGAATTGATGTCCAGAAATATTAGCTTCAGCAAAAATAATCTATTCCCCAATGAAAAAAGAGCTCTCACTAATCTAAAAAAAAGTAACAAATCTCTTGTCATTAGACAAGCTGATAAGGGCGGGGGGATAGTGCTACAGAATCTGGAAGATTATCTTGCTGAAGCTAAGAAAATTTTACAAGATGTATTTTTCTATATTTGTCTTAAAGATGACCCCACCATCCAGTTTAAAACTGAACTTAAAAGCTTAATCTAGGAGGCCTTTAAGGAAGGTATTATCCTTAAAAAAGAAAAAGAATACCTCATTCCTAGTGAACCAAACGTGGCTTTTTACTACCACCTGCCTAAGCTTCATAAAAATCCCATCTGTCCTCCGGGCCGACTGATTATAGCCGGTGTAGGTAGCCTTACGGACAACGTGTCCTCCTATGTAGATCATTTCCTACAAAAATACGTTTTGGGACTTGAATCTTATATTCGCAATTCATCCAATTTACTAAAGAAACTTGAAGCCCTTACCATTACACCTGACCTTTTATGGATTTCTTGTGACGTTCAAGCTCTGTATTCTAACATTCAGCATGAATTGGGACTTATAGCAATAGCATATTATCTTGAACAAGATCCTTATCTCCCTATTAATCAATGTGATTTTTTGTTATCCTTGATATCTTTTATATTAAAGGAATACATTCTGTTATAATTTTTAAGCTTAACAACTAACATATTAAAGTTAATAAACATTAATTAAAACCTACTGACCTATATTTTCTCCAAAACGAAGTTTCATAACGTTCTAAAAGTTATATCTTTTATTCGCTGATGATGTCACGTTATCCTGCCCACTATTTTCAGCACTGCATGTTTAAAATACTTAAACCAATAACTTTGTGTTTAAAGCGCCATTTTGAAACCTAGGTATTGTAAACGGATTGGTACAGAGCAAAGGATACCCACGGAGTGGGTTTGGAAAACAATTAAATTTGCAGACAAGATTTCTGATATATGGTAGAGATATGTTAATGAAATGCTATTGATAAAAAGTGTATTTGGGGTAGTTAGTTAGTAACAGGCATAGAAAATATTTACTTACAGTGGCCCTTTAAGACATAATTATTTTTTATTCCAAGACAAATTCTTCTTACAGATAAAGGGGAACGCTATGGGTACCAGGTTCGCCCCGAGTTATGCTAATTTATTTATGGGGGCTTTCGAAGAGAGAGATATATATATATGACCCAGCATATGAGGCAAACCTGGTACTCTACGGTCGGTATATTGATGATCTGATCTTTATCTGGAGAGGCGATGTAACATCTGCCACACTTTTCGTAGATCACCTGAATGACAATGACAGAGGTATTGTTTTTACTAGTACTATAGATCCCAAAAGTATATCATTTTTGGATCTTAACCTCCAATTTCTTAATGATAAAATGATTAGTATTACCCATTTTAAATCAGTGGATTGCAATAGCTATCTTGATTACACCAGTAATCACCACCTTACTTGGAAATGCAACGTTCCCTACGGACAATTCAAACGAGTATGTTGAAATTGTTGCACGTTGATATTCAAAGTAAGATCCTCAGGGAATGGTTTGTTGAAAAGAAATACCCTCTACATATTATTGAAGAAAGCTATTTAAGAGCCAGATCAGACGATAGAAGTAAATATTTTGAGAGACCTACTAATAGTCAGGATATTATAGAACCACAAATGATGGATAAATATCCTTTATTCATCACTCAATATATATAATAGTAACCATCAAATTATTAAAAATATCATTACTAAATATTGGGGTATCCTCATGATGGACCCTATTTTAGGAAGTCTAATTGGGACTAAACCAAAATTTGTATATAAGAGAGACCCTAATCTGAAAACCATTTTAGCTCGCTTGTAGACTTTGATATTCAAAGTAAGATCCTCAGGGAACGGTTTGTTGAAAAGAAATACCCTCCACATATTATTGAAGAAAGCTATTTAAGAGCCAGATCAGACGATAGAAGTAAATATTTTAAGAGACCTACTAATAGGTTATTATAGAACCACAAATGATGGATAAATATCCTTTATTCATCACTCAATATAATAGTAACCACCAAATTATGAAAAATATCATTACTAAATATTGGGGTATCCTCATGAAGGACCCTATATTAGGAAGTCTAATTGGGACTAAACCAAAAATTGTATATCAGAGAGTCATTAATCTGAAAACCATCTTAGCTCCAAGTAAAATTGTGAGGAATAAAATAACTATTGTTTGCTCTATGACCAAACAATGTGTGACCTCCTATGGCAGCTTTAGATGTAATATTAGGAGATGTAAGTTATGTGATAAGATCAATCACAACCACAGGACCTTTAAATCTACTGTGACTGGTCGTAATTATACTATTCAGAGTCACTTATCTTGTGCTTCTGTATATGTGATATATCTTTTTACATGCTCATTTTGTGGGATACAGTACGTTGGACGTACGTGTAGGAGACTGAGTATTAGATGGTCTGAACATCAGCGTAATATCAAAAACAACTATAAAAAACATAGTGTCCCTAGGCATTGTAACCTCAAACATTATGGTCTATCGGATTGTATGACTATTACACCAATAGAGTCCATTCCTCCATCATATCTCTATAATCGTTTTTTTAGATTAAGACAAAGGGAAACTTACTGGATTTATGTACTTAAAATCATACATCCTGCAGGGCTTAATTTTAATATTGATCTAGCAGCAATTACCTAAATGTCAAATATAGGATTTTGGGATGTCTCACCAATTTATATCTGGGTAGTACTTTCAGCCGATAGATATATGTGGCTCAATCGAGTATTGGTACTGGTTGTTATATGCTGCATACTCAAATGGATTTAATACGTTATATAATTAGTACTAGTTGTTTAGTCACTAAATTTGCCATTTAGGCAATTAATTTATAATATACGTCCTAACTATAGCAATAGAATTATTATTCCGATATCCATATATCATATGTATTTTATATATATATATTTATTATATATCTTATTTTTGGGCCCACTTTCAACTTATCTGGGGAATATCTGAGTGATTATTGTACCTTATATCTGTAGAAATACATCTTCATCTACTAGTCATTCTCCCGGTTTATACTTAGCTTCCACATTAGTTGATGAATTTTCCAAATATATTAAATTGGCTATTAACTTTAGTTTTGATAGGCGACTTTGTCCACCTATATTGATCATTTTTTGTTCACATTTTCACAACACTAGACACTATTCCTATTCCATCTCTGGGTAAATTTTCCTTTTTTTTTTTCTTTTTTTGGGGTAATCTGCAGCTATATCGCTATCGTTAACATCCTATTACTGTCTAGTTAATAAAGTTTTTATTTTCTGATTGTTTTTATAGGTTTTATCTTATTTTATTCATGTATTTCACTGCTGTTATTTATTTCCAATCTTATGTGTACACGTTATAATTTGCAAACGGTATTGTAACAAGTCTGTTATGTGAATCATATGTATAATGTATATTCACCTTAACCCCTTAATGACCGAGGACGTGCAGGGTACGTCCTCAAAAAAAAGTCAGTTAACGCCTGAGGACGTACCCTGCACGTCCTCGGTGTGGAAAGCAGCTGGAAGCGATCCTGCTCGCTTCCAGCTGCTTTCCGGTTATTGCAGTGATGCCTCGATATGGAGGCATCCTGCAATAACCTTAAATGGCCATCCGGTGCAGAGAGAGCCACTCTGTGGCCCTCTCTGCACCGGACATCGATGGCCGGTATCGTTGGTGGGTGGGAGCGGACTTGGGAGGCGGGTGGGCGGCCATCGATGCGCCGTGTAATGTGCAGGGGGGCGGGATCGGGGGCGGGAGCGACGGGGGCGCGCATGTGAGCGCGCGCGTGCACGGGGGACGGCGGGCGGGCGCGTGCACGGGGCGGGAGCGGGAGGGAACCGCTGCACTACAGAAAAGAAAAATCTGAAATAGCTAGAATAAATAATAAAATAATAATTTTTCTAAGTGATCTGCAACTGGTGGGAGGTTGGGGGGACAGCTACACTACAGAAAAGGGGATTTTTAAAAAAAAAAGATTTCTTTTTTTACTAAACTGGGTACTGGCAGACAGCTGCCAGTACCCAAGATGGCGCCAGCTAAGGCAGAGGGGGAGGGTTAGAGAGCTGTTTGGTGTGGGATCAGTGAGGTTGGGGGCTAAGGGGGATACTACAAAGCAGCATATGTAAATATGCTAAAAAAAAACCTAAAAAAACCCACAAATATACCTTTTAATTTAGTACTGGCAGAGTTTCTGCCAGTACTTAAGATGGCGGGGACAATTGTGAGGTGGGGGAGGGAAGAGAGCTGTTTGGGAGGGATCATGGGGTCTGATGTTTCAGGTGGGAGGCTGAGCTCTACACTAAAGCTAAAATTAACCCTGCAAGCTCCCTACAAGCTACATAATTAACCCCTTCACTGCTAGCCATAATACACGTGTGATGCGCATCAGCATTTAGTGGCCTTCTAATTAACAAAAAGCAACGCCAAAGCCATATATGTCTGCTATTTCTGAACAAAGGGGATCCCAGAGAAGCATTTACAACCATTTGTGCCATAATTGCACAAGCTGTTTGTAAATGATTTCAGTGAGAAACCTAAAATTGTGAAAAATTTCACGTTTTTTTTAATTTGATCGCATCTGGCGGTGAAATGGTGGCATGAAATATACCAAAATGGGCCTAGATCAATACTTTGGGTTGTCTACTAGACTACACTAAAGCAAAAATTAACCCTAGAAGCTCCCTACATGCTCCCTAATTAACCCCTTCACTGCGGGGCATAATACACGTGTGGTGCGCAGTGGCATTTAGCGCCCTTCTAATTACCAAAAAGCAACAACAAAAGCCATACATGTCTGCTATTTCTGAACAAAGGGGATCCCAGAGAAGAATTTACAACCATTTATGCCATAATTGCACAAGTTGTTTGTAAATAATTTCAGTGAGAAACCTAAAGTTTGTGAACAAAATTGTGAAAAAGTGAACAATTTTTTTTATTTGATTGCATTTGGCAGTGAAATGGTGGCATGAAATATACCAAAATGGGCCTAGTTCAATACTTTGGGGTGTCTTCTAAAAAAAAATATATACATGTCAAGGGATATTCAGGGATTCCTGACAGATATCAGTGTTCCAATGTAACTAGCGCTAATTTTGAAAAAAAGGGGTTTGGAAATAGCAAAGTGCTACTTGTATTTATGGCCCTATAACTTGCAAAAAAAGCAAAGAACATGTAAACATTGGGTATTTCTTAACTCAGGACAAAATTTAGAAACTATTTAGCATGGGTGTTTTTTGGTGGTTGTAGATGTGTAACAGATTTTGGGGGTCAAAGTTAGAAAAAGTGGGTTTTTTCCATTTTTTTCCTCATATTATATAATTTTTTTTATAGTTAATTATAAGATATGATGAAAATAATGGTATCTTTAGAAAGTCCACTTAATGGCGAGAAAAACGGTATATAATATGTGTGGGTACAGTAAATGAGTAAGAGGAGAATTACAGCTAAACACAAACACTGCAGAAATGTAAAAATAGCCTTGGTCCCAAACGGACAGAAAATGGAAAAATGCTGCGGTCATTAAGGGGTTAAAGGGGCATGATACCCAAATTTTTTCTTTCATGATTTAGAAAGGAGCATGCAATTTTAAACAACTTTATAATTTACTTCTATTAGCTAATTTGTTTCATTCTCTTGATATACGTTGCTGAAAAGCATATCTAGATAGGCTCAGGAGCTGCTGATTGGTTGCTGAACATAGATGCCTCGTGTAATTGGCTCACCCGTGTGCATTGCTATTTTTTCAAAAAAAGTATATCTAAAGAATGAAGCAAATTAGATAATAGAAGTAAATTGGAATGTTGTTTAAAATTGTATTCTCTACTTGAATCATGACAGAAAATTTTGGGGTTTAATGTCCCTTTAAGCTGATGATTGTATTAGTAATGTTCTGCACCTTTAAGGAGACTTGATTGCATTTTGAAGGTGCGTTTTTTCCTAAGCTTGTGATTGGCTGATAAGCCTTTTAAATATTGAGCGAGTTGATGTCTTATTTATACAGCCTGATGAAACGGCATTAGCTGAGAAAGGCGTTGCTGTGTATTTTATTATATATTGTTAATAAACCCCTCTTTTACATTGCTCACTCTTTTGTGTATATGTATCTACATGATACTATAAAACGTTTTTGTTACGGAGGACTGTAACAATTTACTACCATCAGTAACTAATATCCATTGGCTAAATATTTGCCATTAGCGCTCTGTTTGAGCCTCTCTGCATATCTGTGCCATTACAACTTTTGGATTTCCATTGAATCCAATCCACTCCTGTGTCTGACCCCTCCACTCAATGGACCGACCTTCTGGAACTTCCGGTTTTACACCTAAGTATTTGATTGTGAGGGTGTGATTTGGCCTTTAAAACTCTGATTGGCTAAGAGATAGTTAAATTGTGCATCACACAGGTGGGGAGTTATCCTATGACCTGACCAGCATGAGACATCTTAGGACTCCGCTCCCCCCGCCTGTGAATTTTGCTTTTTTGTGCTGTGCTCTGTTGTCTTGCACTGGACATGCTTTTCGTTTTTTTAAATGTCAGAATAAAGGTTTGAATTTTATTCTACTGTTCTGGAGTGCTGCTTCCTTCTGACTCTTGCTTCATGAAGTTTGCTCGACTTCTTCTCAAGCTGGAACCCCGCCAACAGTGCATTTGTATTAGCCGACTTTTGAGGGCTGTAATTGGCTAGCCCCTCACACACCTCCTGGGCTGTAGCTACGTCACCCCCTGTGTACCGATTCTGCCTGAGCCATTGACGCTGCTCGCCGAGGACTACAGAAAGGAGCTGCCAGTAAGTGTGTTTTTAATCTTTTTCTTTTTGTGAAAAAAACCGCACTACTGTTTAATTGAAGGGACATGTTTAAGCGTTATCCGGACTCATGCACTTTAATCAACTTTGGCATTGGGCTGCTTGAAATGATTACGGCAATAAGGGTGCAGTTGTTTAACCTCACATTAGATCTGCTGTTGGCTGTGAATCTGCGCTCCCTGTACAAATTGACAGTGTAATTACATGACCGGCAGTTTGTTTATACTGACTCTGCTTTTATTGACTTGGTTCTTAATATTTGCCGTATTGGAGTAAAACAGCTCTGCATTGAGTTAAAGCAGTCTATGCTTAATTATAATTTCTGAGCAATAGATGGGATTTTATTGACATCTATACATCATGTTGATTTTTGGAGTGTAAATGCTGAATGTTGAAGCCATCACAGCGATGAAAGTATAGCTGCAGTGTTTTAAACAGGATCAGCTGTTGGCATCGCTTGTAGTGCCTCCTGTTGAAACTGAAAGTGTAATATTTGGACCAAGCATTCAGGTCACATTGATCGTTTCCACTGTGGCTAGAAAAATTCTGGATATACTCTTAACAGCCCATATACCAATTTTTTGCCCCAATTAAATAAATCAAATGCACTTTAGCGACACAACGTATCTGTAGTGCAGCACATGTTTGTAGCACAGCAAATTTTAATTAACAAATTTCTATTACAAGCACATCAGCACTTCACATAATTATGGAGGGGGAGGCACTTAGCCTCAACAAATCTATTTTTGATGTACAAGGTAGAAAAACCTACTTCCAGTCAATATTCTCATTGGGAGAAAAATAATTTATTGACAAGGATATAAAGGGCTTATTTAATCAGCTTGAAAGATTATTGATGACGGATCTTCGTTTAATGTGGGATGTAGTAGCTTTTGAGCATTATCTTCAATCCAAAAGAATCCCTAGGGGATTAAGGATAAAAAAGTTTCCTTCCTATGATTTAAATGATGATGAACTAACAACTGAGTGGAAAGATACACTCACTACTTGCTCACTAATGATTATTGACATTCTTATAAGGAGTAAAAAATTAAAAAAAGATTCCTTAAAGGGACAAATTCTTAACATCAAACAGGAACTCAAGAATTATAAACAGGATGAGGAGTATTCAGACTTAAAATCCAATATGAAGAAAAGAATATGAAAATGTGACAGTGAATTGGCCTCACTTAAAGGCAGAAAATTTAACAGGGATCAAGATTATTAATTAAAAAACAAGGTGTACGATTGGTCCAGATTCATCAGGTGACCTCGTAGGTTTTCTGTCAACCATCAGAGGGACATGGATTCAAGTGCCAATACAGATGGTGAAGAAGAGAGCAGAAGGTTCAACAAAAACAAAAATAAAAACAAAAATAAAAACAAAAGTAAGAACAAGCACAAGAACCAGACACACTGGGCAAGCGCATCTACATCTACAGTAGAACCGAAATCCATCTTAAAGAAAAAGCACAAAAGTAAAAACAAGAAAGTGGTGTTTTCATCAACTGAATATGATACTTCTGATCGAGATTCAGTTTCTTCAGATAAGAGTTCTTCTTCCTCCTCTTCTTCTTCTCTTTCCACCCTTCCCTCACTCTCGTTACAGGATTCATCACGTGAAGGCCGTGAGAAAATAGAGAAAAAAGAAAATGATGTCCGCCCAAAAGTGAAGAACCAAGAGATCCCTTTAGGAAAAGAAAAAGGACGCGTAGAGCTGGATCCAGGAGAAGGAAGAAGGGTCTCAAAGAGGGGATCAAAGAAGAATTAGCGCTCAGTGTGATTAATTTATCTGACTTTCAACTCACCAATGATCATATTAATGTTCTATCTAGGGGTCTGGGTTTTGCCCCCACACATAACTTTTCAGTTTTTAACATCTTACTGGATGTCAATAAATTTGTCAGGAAGTTAACATTGTATAAGCATTTTTATACCTCTGTTGATTTCAGTGATGTTGATGATGATGATGTTACAGGGGACAATGTGAATTCATCCCATCCCAATACCATAGCTCCAGATACTGATTCCATTTTGAATCTTGATTTTAAAGACATTTCTACTTTGGAACAATTAAAAATTCTGGAAGTTAAAGGTAATGGGATAGATGATTCACATATACCGAAGCCCAAAAAAGCAAGATCAACCTTTTATCCCACCCAATCAAGAGGTACACACATTAATCTATTTCAAAAACAAGTAGAAAAAGAAATTATTGAATTGGGTAATCAAAGAACACGTACTAACTGCCATGGCAACCTTAGTAATAGACAAAAGATAGCCATTAAGCAATTAGAAAGTCAACAAGATTTGGTCATCCGTACATCGGATAAAGGTGGGAATGTGGTTGTGATGGGCAAAATGCAATACATTGATGAGGCTTACAGGCAATTAAATGATGGCATAACATACAGGAAGTTAACCTCTAATCCTGAGAAAGAATTCTCCAGGAAACTTGACAGACTACTTGATGATGCCCTAGCGTTGGGTTTTATAACAAAAGAGGATCATTCGTCATTAATACCATTACATCCTGTGACGCCGGTCTTTCACCACCTACCTAAACTGCACAAGGACTCAGTCAACCCACCAGGTCGCCCAATAATATCTGGGATTGGCTCATTATTTGAGCCTTTATCTGAGTGGGTTGACTCAGTCCTGCAACCCTTGGTTCAAGGTTTGAGTAGTTATATAAGGGATTCTTCCCACCTTCTTACAATTTTAGATAAAATGAAATGGAAAGTGGATTATAGGTGGGTGGTGATCGACGCGGTGTCACTGTATTCCTGTATACCCAATGCTTTGGGCATACAGGCGATCTGTTTCTTCCTGGACAATTATACTAATTACTCAAGGGAGTTCAAACTATTTTTCTGTGAGACTGTCGATTTCCTACTATCCCACAATTATTTTATGTTCAATGGTGAATACTTTCTACAAGTGTGTGGTACCGCGATGGGGGCGAAATTTGCGCCCTCATTCGCTAATTTATTTGTGGGATGGTGGGAGATCGGCAGTCTCTACAGCAGTAGTAATCCGTTTTTGGAAAACATTTGTATATATATGAGATTTATTGATGATCTCATTTTTGTGGTTAAGGATAACTTTGTCTTTGAGGACTTCTTGGATTTTGTAAACAGCAATGATTTGCATTTGAAATTTACAGGTGAGATTCAAGATAAAGAAGTGCATTTTTTGGAGGACTTCCGGTGGGGGCGGAGCCGTTAGACACGCTGCACGGCTCACGGCTCTCTAAGAGAAGGGAGCTAGGAAATCTCCCCCAGCTAAAGTTTATTGCGTTATCCGGAATCCCTGGGACCGGTTGCAAGTTTTTCAGACGAAGTCTACGTCTGAGCAGAGGAAGCCCTTTATTGGCGGTAAAGCCTGGCGGTGGATACCGCAACTACCGCAGAAAAAAACGGCAGATTGGAGGAGAAGGACAGTAAAGTCGGGTAAGAGAGATATTACCCGCGAAGTGGTTGGCCTCGCTGACTGGAGTAGCTGCTTGTAGGAGGGGGTAGTCGACCTGCAGAGAGATCTGTGGGGAGCGCGCCCTCCTTGCGGTGAAGAGCGTCACATTTGTTTGGCCTGGCTGACCGAAAGCGGGAAGGAACCCCGGCTTTACCTCCATAAGGTTTTCTAAAGCGGACTGCCAAATGTTTGTTTGTACCCAGTGAGGCATACCTGGCTTATAGACATAGCTTATATACATTGGGTATTTTGGTTCCTGGGAGCTGAAGATTTACAGGAGGTTTATGATGCTAAGTGGCTACCTTGAGGGGCTGAATGGACGCAAGTTAGGGAGAAGTGGCGTTTTTTCTATCTGGTGAATCTGTTTTACCCCCCTCTCCTGTTCATCTATTTCCCTTTGGATGGTCTAGGGGTAACAAGAGTCTGAAGTGTTCCCTAAGAAGAATTAGGAGTATTTCTGCAATAAGGTGCCAAAGTATAGCAGAACTGATTACAGCTGATGATATTTAGAACTGCCACAATTAGTATATAAAGATGAACTCTGCCTTAGGATATAAGGAGCAATAGTATATCGGTTCCTGACTATCTTGAAGATGGTGTTTTTCATTCTTTAGACTATCCTTATGCTACCTGGAGGCCTATAGAGAGCTAAGAGACTAGGCCTGTGCAATCTGGCCTTCTCCCCATGTTCTACATTATATGTTATATTATATGTTCCATGAATGGTACACTTATTTTCTGTATAACAGTTGCTCCTCTCTTGGTGTCATTGCTTGTTTTTTTTTTTTTTTTTGTTTTTTTTTAGGAGAGAAGAGGAGAAGAGAAAGAGGGACTTAGTCTGTTAAGTAATTGCTTAGTTTCAGTTAAACAAATTGATCCTTTTTCATGCTGATATAGATTGGTATATGCAATTTTCCTGCTTTCCTTTTAGTATAGGTTTATTAATTGCATTGGGAAATGATTTACTATATTGCCAAAGATATGTTGGTTAAATTATGAATGTTTAAAGGATATAACCCTTACTAATTTCTATCTGTATATTGTAATTGCTGATCTATACAGGTGTTCGCTTTCCATAACTATAAATTGTGTGAGATAATAGGCCGTAATATCACTAATTATTATAAATATACACTTATAGTTTAAAAACAGTCACTTAAAAAAAAAAAAACACACATACATCACCAATACACTTGAAGCTTAACTTATAGTTTTTTCTTTTTTTAGGGACGCCAGTACCCCTTGGATTTGATCACTTTTTTCACATATTTTTTTCTCTTTCCTGTTTTTTGCTTCTTCCTTGTTTTACTTTTCTCACTCACTATTAGTTATCACAGAGTATATGGAAAGATATATTATACACATGAAACAGAGTTCCCCCATAATGCCACCCAAAAGCAAGGATAGAAAGGTTAGGAGTGCGGATACCTCATTGGACCCCGTATCAGAGGGGGGTATATCCCATTTGGACATAGGTAGTTTAGTATCTCAATTAACTGACGTTTTCACTCCTCAATTTGATATTATTAAGAAGGAGCTCAGTAGTATTTCTACAGACATTATTTCTCTATCAAATGAGGTCAAGCAATTTGCCTCAAGGATACTAGAAGTGGAAAATAGGATCTCTGACTTAGAGGACCGGGTTAATGTCCAAGATAAAGTAATCCAAGATTATGATGGCAAGATTACTGGTTTACAATTCCGTCTGGAGGATCTCGAGGATCGCTCCAGACGGAATAACATAAGAATCATTGGTCTTCCTGAGTCCCCTGAGTACGAGGATCTTATAAAAGTTACTTCTCTATTATTACCCAAAGCACTAGGTTTCCCTGAACAACAACTCCCCCTAGAGGTAGAAAGAGCTCATAGGGTCGGATACAGTAGAACAAATATGGCTAGGGGTGATAGAAGCAGAATGTGCATTTTTAAGCTGCTCAGATTTCAGGACAAAGTAAATCTGTCAAAAGCATATAGAAAGATGGAGGAATTTGTGTTTGAAAAAAACAAGTTATTAATGTTTCAAGATTTCTCAATAGAAACATCTACCAAAAGAAAACAGATGATCCCGCTATGTACCAAGATTATTGATAAAGGGTTGTGTACCCCGCAAAGATTATGATAGAAGAAAATGGGGTTAGACAAATCTTTAATAATCCCCAAGAGGCCCATGAATTTATTAGCACCCTGTAGTATATTAGGGAAATTAATTTAGGTTCAGATAGGAACAATTATGTTTTTTTTCTTTGCTTTTGTTATGATGATTATAGATATGTTTTGGATGGTTGCAGTGCACATTAATAGTGTTAAATGGAAAAAAGAATTTATATTGATGTTGAGCATTTACTATTTTAAAATCGAATATTCCGCAGGCATAGGATGGGCAGTTTTTTTTTTATTATGTAGGGTCCCCTTTTTTTTTTTTTTTTCTTTCTTTCTCTCTCTTTTCCTCTTCCCTCACTTTCCCCTCCCACCTCTGGGTTTATAGTTAATTCAGACCGTAGTTTAAAAATGTTTTGTTGGTGTAGCTATATTTTAAATATATCTAATGGCAGTCAGGATTAATATACTTTCCTGGAATGTAGGGGGCATTACGTCTCCTAGAAAACGCAAACTGATTATTAAACATCTGGTGAAATTTAATCCCGATATTGTTATGTTGCAGGAAACACATTTGGCGGAAGCGATGAAATGAAAATGTAAATGGGTAGGGGAATGTGTTGCAGCCCCAGGAGTTAAAAGAAAATCAGGGGTAGCTATTCTGCTTCATAGAAATCTAGATTACAATATTGTGAAGAAGGAGACCGACCCAGAAGGAAGATACCTGATATTACATATTCAGATTAATAGGTGTAATTTTGTCATCTGCAATATATATGGTCCCAATTCTTTTTCCCCTATTTTCTGGGAAAATATTAGAATTAAATTATTTTTATTATCAGCATCTAATTTAGTTTTAGGGGGGGATTTTAATATGACGTTATGTCCTATCTTAGACAGATTGTCCTCAAAAAATCTACGTGAAAATAATAAAGTAGCAAAATACTTTAAATCTTTTTGCCATGAATTAAAATTAATTGATATATGGAGATTTAAAAATCCAGAATTGCGTAGTTTTTCATGTGAGTCTAAATCCCACATGATATTCTCGAGAATAGATATGTTTTTAATTTCTAAACCACTTGCTTTATGTAGATCAGAAGCAAATATCCATGATATTGTTATTTCTAATCATGCGGTAATCTCTTTCACATTGGTGGCTATCTCCCCCCCCCTAAGGCCCAGAATACGTCTTTTTTTTCCCCTCGATTTTTGACTGACAGTCCTAAGTTTAGTAATTGGTTAAAACAGAAGTGGAAGGACTATGTCACCTTTAATATAGGGCAATTTAGTAAACCAGATGTATTCTGGGAGGCAGCGAAAGCTGTATTAAGGGGGGAAATTAAACTCTATCTATCTACTTGGAAGAAGAAAAAGCTGGAGCAAGAATTACAATTAACAGCACAAGTCAGAAATGCTCTTAGAAAATTCCATATCGATCAGACAAGAGATAACTGGGATAGATATTGTAAATTGAAAAGGGAAAGAGATATCTTTCTTAAACAAAGGTCACAGGAAGATGAATTAAAAATAAACTATCAATTTAGAGGACACTATGGGACCTCAGCCAAATTCTTGGCTAAAGTAGTTAAGGTGAGAAAAAGCAAGAATCTTATATCGACTATTAAAGTGGACAACATAAAGTATTCTAACACAGAGGATATTAGTCAGACGTTTTTCAACGTATTTCAACGGCTCTATTCGGAAACACAGGTTAATGTGGATAATGCATTAAATTTTTGGGCGAGTGTTAATCTCCCAAGTATTTCGGAGGAGAATTTATCAGAGCTCAACAGACCTATCTCAGAGGAGGAAGTTCTTGAGGCTATACAATCAGCTAACCTTAATAAATCCCCAGGACCGGATGCTATTCCGATAGAATTTTACAAAATTCTGAAGGAAGAAGTAAAACTATCATTAGTGAATCTGTTTAATTATTATTTTTCTTCTGGTAATTTAATGTCTAATTATTTCTCTGCTGCGCGTATATCCTTGATTTTAAAGAAAGGTAAGGATCCGGAAGATCCAGGGTCGTATAGGCCTATATCAGTACTCAATGCTGATTATAAATTGCTGACTGCTATTATCTCGATTAGGCTGGCCAAGTTATTAGATGGGATTATTCACCCAGATCAAACTGGATTTATGAGGGATAGGAATTCTCTTAAGAATATACATCAAGTGACTAAATTTTTAGATTATGCATGGAATTTAGATTCTAAGAATTAACAATTTAAAAAGATTTCTGAAGCAGCTATTCTAACAGTAGATGCTGAGAAGGCCTTTGATGCAGTGAATTGGAATTATCTATTTACAGCATTGGAGCGGTTTGGATTCAAGAACCAGTTTCTGGAATTTGTTAGAAATCTATATAAAAATCCGATTTCATTTCTCTGCATCAATGGCCATTCTTCCCCATATATATCACTTAAAAGAGGGACAAGACAAGGGTGTCCCCTCTCCCCATTGCTTTTTAATTTAGCATTGGAGCCATTTGCTATTTTATTGCGGGATAGGCTATTAGGGATTCAATTGGGTTCCTTTAGGTTAAATACTCTCTTATATATGGATGATCTGTTAATATTCTTGGATAAGGCGCAATATTCCATCCCCATATTGTTACAACTATTCAAAACATTTTCCTCCTTTTCAGGATACAAAATAAATTTTGATAAGAGCGAACTCCTCTGGTTACATAAGAAAGGATCCAATTGGGAAGATCATCCTTTTAAAGTGGTTGAGTTCTTCCGGTATCTAGGTATTACCTTTCATAGAAACCCAACAATTTGGTATAAATTAAATTTTCCTCCGATATTACAAAAAATTAAAAATGATCTTGAAAATTGGGCCTCGCTTCCTATCTCACTGACTGCTAGAATTAATTTGATTAAAACTATTATCTTTCCCAGAGTTTTATATCTCTTCCAAAATCTCCCGTTATTTATGACCAATAAAGATATTTGTAATGTACAGTCCTGGCTATCTAAATTTATATGGGGTAATAAGAAGCCAAGGATTAGTCTTAGTAAACTGATGCAAAAATGCTCTAGGGCAGGGCTGGCTTTGCCAGATTTTAGGCTTTATAATCTGTCTAGCTTAGTCAAACTGGCCCTCGATTGGATCACAGGGGTGGATAAGTTTGTGACAGTAGAGCTAGAATCATTCCTGATCTCCCCTTTTTCATTGAAAGCTGTTCTTCATTGCCCGGTACAAAAGTTACCCTCAAATCTTAGTAAACTAATTTCCTTCAAAAATGTTATTATGGCTTGGCAAAAAATTTGTCGAATATTAAAAATTTCGCCATTCTTTTCGGAATTTCTCCCAATAGTAGGTAATCCGGAATTTACTCCGGGTATTAATCAGGGAGTGTTTAGATTATGGGCTGAAGCTGGACTGACCTATATTTATCAGTTATTTGATGATAATCAGTTATTATCCTCAGAATTATTATTTCAAAGGTTTAATCTACATTGTTCGAATCTATTTGCCTATTTCCAGTTACGGCATTATATATTTACGCAAAAATGGAATACTGAATTTCTAAGGGATTGGTTGGATATTAAGAATATTATCCGGAAATTTTCTTTGGGTCAGTCTTCAATATCATTGATCTACGATATTCTCCTGGCTAGACAGGGTGAATTATGCGTAGATAAACTATATAACTATTGGAAGAAATTTCTGCCCGAATTAGAGGAGAATAGGATTGAGCGAAGCTTTATAGAGTTAGAAAAATTACAAGTCTCTATATCATGGAAAGAAGCGCATCTGAAATTAGTCAACAATTACTATCTTTCCCCAGATAAAATGGCTAGAATCTATCCTTCTCAGAATTATGCCTGCCCAAGATGCTCTATGGATAGGGCGAATATTCTTCATATGTTTTGGTCTTGTCCTAAGATCCAACAATACTGGCAAAAGATAAGATTCTGGTATAGTAAAATCTTTAAAGATATGGCTCCATTCACTGCTGATGAGGTAGTTTTTCTAACTAATGTTGAGTTACGCCCTAAAAGGGTGATAAAGATATTTAATACAATTATTATAATTGCGAGACAGCTAATTGCTAAAGGCTGGAAAGATCATACAGCCCCCAGAGTCACAGGGTTCCTTAAAGAAATTCAGTTTCAAATTCTATTTGAATCCTTTCATACTAAATTTGTAGCTGAACGTAGGGTCAGGGCTTTCCTTCTGGATTGGTCTCCACTGATTATTTCTTACCCATTACAGATTCAAAGACGTATTTTACAACCTTTCTTAAATACTATAGCCTTTTTAGAATTGGTTATATTAGAATTATTCCCGCCAACATGGGTATCTGGTCCCCGGGAGATAACATTATGAAATAATAACTACATAACAACAAGGAGAGAAAGAGAAGAGGTAGGGTAAGTAAGAGAAGTAGGTAGTAGGTGGGAGGGGTGAGGGAGAGGGGAGAGAGAGAGAAAGTGTATAGTATAGATTATTTTTAATTTTTTTTTTTTGTTCCCCTTTCCCTTTTTTTTTTTTTGGTTCATTAGTTGTTTAATATTTATAAAATCTCCAGCGATATAGTTGGTCAGATTCTAAAAGTCAGGTATTAGTATTTACTTGTCTTGTTATTCTTTCTTGGTATTACATACTATTGCTATTCTTTATAAATTTGCCTATGTATATTTATGAATGCCTTGCGTGGCACAATGAAATACAACTTGTATTTATTTTTGTTACTGGAATTAATAAAGATATTTAAAAAAAAAAAAAAAGAAGAAGTGCATTTTTTGGATCTCACTTTGTATGGTTCAGTTGAATCCAATAAGGTTATCACAGACACTTACAGAAAACCGACATCCGGTAACACGATCCTACACGCCACGTCGTGTCACCCCAAGCATTTAATAAAATCAATTCCCAAGAGTCCGTTCCTTAGGCTTCGCAGAAATGCAGACTCTGATGATCTATTTAACCATCAAGCCAGCAAACTGATGGATAGATTGATTGCTAGGGGTTATGATTCGGATCTATTGCAGCAGTCAATGGACGATGTTAAGAAGAGTTACAACCCTTTGCGCAGTAGAACTGAAAATCGCGCTAAAAGAGAGGTATTTGATAAAGATGTAGTAGTTTTTTCTACAGAATTCTCCTTACAGTTCAATGACTTATGCAATATCATCAAAAAGAATCTTCCAATAGTTAATCTTGTTGACAAGATTAAATGTGTATCAAAAAAGGCACCAACACTTGCCAAGAAACTCGCCCCTAGTATGATCAATAGAAATATTGGAGAAAGAGGGACGCAGTGGCTTAGTAAGAAAGGAACTTTTAAATGTCTATCAAGGAATTGCCACTCATGTCAACATATTTCTATGGGAGTAGATTTCATCAGTCATTCAACCAAAGATAAATTTAAGATTGATCATTACGCCAATTGCGGAACTACTTTTGTAGTCTACCTCATAGAATGTGCCTTATGTTTGGAACAGTACGTAGGTCAAACCTCACGTGCCCTTAGGTCCAGGATAGGAGAACACAGAAGAGACATAAAAAATTATAATAAGGATTCCAGTGTAGCAAGACACTTCAATGGTCTACATTTTACAGATCAATCCAAGTTCACAGTAAAAGTAATAGATGTAGCTAAAAGGCCTATTTGAGGTGGTAACATTTATACCATACTATCCAAAAAAGAGCTTTATTGTATATGGAAACTTAATACCAGAACACCCCATGGTCTTAACAAAGAATGGGACATCAGTTACTTTGTTGAATAAACATAATTAGCTTGTGGATGATCTTATGTGAACTGTCTGAGAATGTATAAAATCTCATAGTATTTGTTAAATGGAATGCTTTTCACTATTGCAACTTTCATGGAATTGCAATACCTAATACCTATATTGATGCATGTATATGTTTTCACATTAACATAGTATTTATGTGTAGGTTATAATAATTCTATGTGCCTCTTATCTGTGGTCAAAAGGTTTTGCCTCAATAATCAGATGTCATTTTATTTTGATCCACATTAATCTCAGTATCATCCTTTATGCCCTAATCGACATATTTTGACAATGAAACTTTAGTATATAGCAAAATTGCACATAACAGTGCTAGTTTTCTAAGTACAAAGTTTTCACTTTTTTGGTGAGAATCTTTGAAAGGGTCTTTTTGATAGACTCTTTAATGGAATTTTCATTGCTATTTCTTGTACATCTACCAAAGTTTATTATATCGCAACATTAGACCAGATTATAAAGAGTCAGGTCTAGATATTAATAATAAAAAACTTAGAAGTAGTTTGAGGCTATCTATAGAATTATGTAATTAAAATTCTTCATTATTGATATATTTATTGTTATAACTGCCTCGGTGAAATATTATTTTTGGCATATTTATGCTTATATGGTGTTTTCATGTATACATTTAAAACTCAATAGTGAGAATTTGCAATGATGTTTTTTTCATTTTCTTTTTTGATTGTTTTTATTAATTTTCATACCATTTGTTTTATCATTTGTAATTGCATATTATTACATTATTCTATCCACCCTTTGTGATGCACAATTTACACCTAAGTATTTGATTGTGAGGGTGTGATTTGGCCTTTAAAACTCTGATTGGCTAAGAGATAGTTAAATTGTGCATCACACAGGTGGGGAGTTATCCTATGATTAAGTGCTGAACAGCACGAAACATGTTAGGACTCCGCTCCCCCCTCCTGTGAATTTTGCTTTTTTTTTTTTGCCTTTTTTTTGCTTTTTTGTGCTGTGCTCTGTTGTCTTGCACTGGACATGCTTTTCATTTTTTTAAATGTCAGAATAAAGGTTTGAATTTTATTCTACTGTTCTGGAGTGCTGCTTCCTTCTGACTCTTGCTTCATGAAGTTTGCTCGACTTCTTCTCAAGCTGGCACCCCGCCAACAGTGCATTTGTATTAGCCGACTTTTGAGGGCTGTAATTGGCTAGCCCCTCACACACCTCCTGGGCTGTAGCTACGTCACCCCCTGTGTACATAGTCTGGAGGGCGACTGTATTGGTTCCGCCTCATCCTGCTAGGCACCTCTATGTGCCGCCATTTCTTGTGAGTTGCCACCTTTAGGGGGTCATTCTCCTGTATGTGCTTACCTGTATGAGTTCCAGACATACTATCCTATGTGGCGCCTTTCTCTTTTCCTTTTCTCACAGGAATTTTGTGTTGATCACGTTGCATACTGAAAGAGCGGCCTGCATCCAGTTTTATTATTTCTCACCACGCTACACAAGCGCACCTTCGAAGGACTCTCGTGTCCTGTCACTTCTTGGGATATGACCCACTAGCACAGTTGCTGGCAGGAAAAGGGAGAGGAGAGAATGTTATTCCCAGCAACTTTTAGTTCCTAGAATTCAATTGCAGCTTATTCAACTTTAAGGAACCGTGGTCAGGTTTAGTGATTAGTAGGTAGTCCACACACAGACTGCTCCCTCCTTATCAGCCCTGTTGCATATATATATATATATATATATATATATATTGTGACAGGAACACTTTTAACCACGGTCTTCTAGGGCACAAATGCAGCACAGGACAATCCACTGTAGTTTAAAAGGCTTTATTTTTCACAGCAATAACAAACAGGCAGTTCATTTTCAAAAGAGGGAAATCCTTCCTC
This sequence comes from Bombina bombina, assembly GCF_027579735.1. NCBI lineage: Eukaryota > Metazoa > Chordata > Amphibia > Anura > Bombinatoridae > Bombina > Bombina bombina. The sequence continues at coordinate 542,100,989 of NC_069503.1, forward strand.
TACAGCAAAGTTAAGTACTTTTAAATGTGTCCCAGCACTTCACAGCATTCCACTTTGTAAAAATAATGTCCTTTTACAGTTCACAGGAACAAAAGTCTTTTACACAGTGTAACAAACACACACACCAGCTTTTTTAGCTGGTAACTCTCTCTCAAGGCCTAAGTGAGGCTGCTATTTAAACCCTCACAACTTCTAATTAGCCACACCTGTGATTAGCTGCAGGCAGTTCATTTTCAAAATAGGGAAATCCTTCCTCTGCAGCAAAGTTAAGTACTTTTAAATGTGTCCCAGCACTTCACAGCATTCCACAAGTGCTTTGTAAAAATAATGTCCATTTACAGTTCACAGGAACAAAAGTCTTTTACACAGTGTAACAAACACACACACCAGCTTTTGTAGCTGGTAACTCTCTCTCAAGGCCTAAGTGAGGCTGCTATTTAAACCCTCACAACTTCTAATTAGCCACACCTGTGATTAGCTGCTGGACAGCTTCACAGCTGTCTGGGATAATCTAATACACACTCTTTCTCCCTGGGGTTTTAACTGAAAGGAGAAATAGCATGTACAATGCTTGGTCTTAAATATCTTCCATTTATAACCAGGCCTTGCTTTCTGTCACATATCCTCCCCCCCAGCTCACACCCAGTGAGTTGAGCGACCATGGACATCAATGAATGTACCCGAGACAAACCATCAGCATAGCCCTGCAAAAGACCGGCCCTGTGCTCAACAGTAAAATTGAAGGGTTGCAAGCTAAGAAACCACCTAGTAACCCTTGAATTTGTTTCCTTATTCTGACTCATCCATGTGAGAGGAGCATGATCTGTTATTATGTCATGCTTAATAACATTAGTTTTTCCCGGTACCACAGAAAATACCTCTTTGTTTATTCTAATAAAATCCTTGACCTCTCGCTTGTGATGTACAGATAGGGTTTCCGATATATTTACCTCTGGTTCAGTGACAGGGAGTTCTGTAGGTTTTAAGGCAACTAAAACTTCCCTATCTTTCCAAGGTTTTAACAGATTTATATGATATATTTGCTCAGGTTTCCTTCTCCCTGGCTGACTTACTTTGTAATTAACATCACCCACTTTCTCAATTATCTCATATGGGCCCTGCCAAGTAGCCAAGAATTTATTTTCAACTGTAGGGACCAGAACTAACACCCTATCCCTAGGTTGAAACACCCTGGCTCTAGCATTACGGTTGTAGCTGTACTTTTGCGCTTCCTGTGCTTTTCCCATATGTTCCCTTACAATGGGCATGACAGCTTCCATACGATCCTGCATTTGGGAAATATGTTCAATAATACTTCGATAAGGTGTTGTCTCTTGCTCCCAAGTCTCTTTAACTATATCTAGTAATCCCCTGGGATGCCGCCCATATAACAGTTCAAATGGGGAAAAACCTGTAGAAGCCTGGGGAACCTCCCTGATAGAGAACATTAAATAGGGTAACAGAAGGTCCCAATTTCTCCCATCTGTGTCAATTACCTTTCTTAGAAAACAACAGGAAAGGTAAACCCTTGGTGGTAGAATAAAGCAACTCTATATTGTGTGGTTTCCCAAAAACCCACACCAAATATAAATGAAATACAGAAAAAACAGAGTGCGCTGCAAACAGCTCTACCTATTCTCTATTTGGTAATAAATTAAATACAGTTTTACCATATATTAAAACATAACTACTACACAAATTAAATAAATTCAATGTATACTTTATTTTCACAATATATATTAAAACACTTTAAAATATTATAAGGTGCACCTTATAGTTATTAATATCTCAATAAGCTGCTTTTTGTTTCACACAACTTAATATCCCAAATGCTTAGGGGCAAGCATAGACACGGTTCTATTAGACCGCAAATTAATCTGGCAACAATGTTCCTTTTATGTATTCGATAAAACTTTTTCTTCTTGTAACCATATGTTAACCAAATTAATAAGTTTGTCCTCTTTATATTGCTATTTTTTAATCTTTTATGTCCCCACAAAGATCTTTCTTATTGCTGTATGTTTTATACATTGGGTGATTAGCAATCGTTGGTTGAAACAGTATTCATAATAAACAATCCCTTGTATCCTCTGTATGCGTGGGTTAAAATGTCCCAAAAGTATAAAAACTGATAGTCACTCACCAGAATCCGAAAGGTTTTTATTTCTTTTACCTTTCCCCGACTCTGCTATTCCTTCTATTGCAGCGCTGTTAGTGTCTCAAAATTAGCCGTTACTCCGGCTGTGACGTGTGCCTTCTCACGTGATTATTCCGCTGCTCCAATAGCCAGGTCGGGTTACCGGTGGCAGTTTTTTCAAAATTCGTAGTGTAATTTCTCGAAGGTATCGATATCTTTCAAGGGTGTTCAGTAGTAAGGTCTCTAGTGGTTTTTCTTGATTCCTTAATCACCCGTGATACTTGCACGATTGGGCTGCTGTGTGTAGGGATAACAATTCCGTTATAAAAGCTGGCCAGCTGAACGGACACGATCCTCACTCATCTACGCGTTTCAGCTTAATGCTTTTTTCAAGATGAGTCTGTTCCTGTACAGCAGCCTTCTTATGTAGATTTCTTTAAAGGGATATATCTTTTCTTAAAGGGACAACTTATCTCTCAGTTACTTCTTCAATTTTCTCAACTTATTCTTTTGAGAATGGAACATTTGATTCTAAACATAGTAAAATATATTTAATCCAAAGGACATTTTGTGACAATGGAAATTTTATTATACACAATTATTGATTTAATCGCATTTATTCCCTTACTTAATAAGTTCAAAACCCTTACTCCCTTAGGCCTCAATGCAGAGCTAGATCTTAATCCTTTTATATAATGTATTTCTAAATAATATATTTTAAAATGATGTAGATGATATGATTTTATTAATTATAGAAATATATATTTTTTACAAGAATAATTTTAAAGTACATGACAGTTTTAATATATAATTTTAAAATTCAGTTTGTATCTATATTTAATAATAGGAAAGAAATACTCAATAAATAAATTAATATTATATTAGTTTTGGTATAGATTCATTTAGATTAATATGAAAGTTGTTTAAAAGAAGGTAGTCATGAGTTTTGAATTTGGGTTATTAATAATTTATTATCATTATTATGTTTTGAATACTTTATTGGATTGAACTTATTAAGTAAGGGAATAAATGCGATTAAATCAATTATTGTGTATAATAAAATTTCCATTGTCACAAAATGTCCTTTGGATTAAATATATTTTACTATGTTTAGAATCAAATGTTCCATTCTCAAAAGAATAAGTTGAGAAAATTGAAGAAGTAACTGAGAGATAAGTTGTCCCTTTAAGAAAAGATATATCCCTTTAAAGAAATCTACATAAGAAGGCTGCTGTACAGGAACAGACTCATCTTGAAAAAAGCATTAAGCTGAAACGCGTAGATGAGTGAGGATCGTGTCCGTTCAGCTGGCCAGCTTTTATAACGGAATTGTTATCCCTACACACAGCAGCCCAATCGTGCAAGTATCACGGGTGATTAAGGAATCAAGAAAAACCACTAGAGACCTTACTACTGAACACCCTTGAAAGATATCGATACCTTTGAGAAATTACACTACGAATTTTGAAAAAACTGCCACCGGTAACCCGACCTGGCTATTGGAGCAGCGGAATAATCACGTGAGAAGGCACACGTCACAGCCGGAGTAACGGCTAATTTTGAGACACTAACAGCGCTGCAATAGAAGGAATAGCAGAGTCGGGGAAAGGTAAAAGAAATAAAAACCTTTCGGATTCTGGTGAGTGACTATCAGTTTTTATACTTTTGGGACATTTTAACCCACGCATACAGAGGATACAAGGGATTGTTTATTATGAATACTGTTTCAACCAACGATTGCTAATCACCCAATGTATAAAACATACAGCAATAAGAAAGATCTTTGTGGGGACATAAAAGATTAAAAAATAGCAATATAAAGAGGACAAACTTATTAATTTGGTTAACATATGGTTACAAGAAGAAAAAGTTTTATCGAATACATAAAAGGAACATTGTTGCCAGATTAATTTGCGGTCTAATAGAACCGTGTCTATGCTTGCCCCTAAGCATTTGGGATATTAAGTTGTGTGAAACAAAAAGCAGCTTATTGAGATATTAATAACTATAAGGTGCACCTTATAATATTTTAAAGTGTTTTAATATATATTGTGAAAATAAAGTATACATTGAATTTATTTAATTTGTGTAGTAGTTATGTTTTAATATATGGTAAAACTGTATTTAATTTATTACCAAATAGAGAATAGGTAGAGCTGTTTGCAGCGCACTCTGTTTTTTCTGTATTTCAATTACCTTTCTTAGCATACTTTTGAGAGTTTTGTTAAACCTTTCTACTAAACCATCAGTCTGAGGGTGAAATACTGAGGTCCTTAGTTGTTTTATGCCAAACAACTTACACAATTCTTTTGTAACCCTGGACATAAATGGAGTTCCTTGGTCTGTCAAAATTTCCTTAGGTATCCCGACCCTGCTAAACATTAGCATGAGTTCTTTTACTATGGACTTTGCAGAGCTGTTACGAAGGGGAACTGCCTCAGGATAGCGTGTAGCATAATCAAGGATTACCAGTATATACTGATGTCCTCTAGCAGATTTAACCAGCGGACCCACTAAGTCCATAGAAATTCTTTCAAAAGGCACATCAATTATAGGCAAGGGCACTAAAGGGTTACGAAAATCTTTAGCAGGAGCTGTAAGTTGACACTTAGGGCATGAAGCACAATAATCCTTGATGGCTACAAATATCCCTGGCCAATAAAACCTTCTAAGAACTCTCTATTTGGTTTTCTCAACTCCCAAATGCCCCCCTATGTCAGGTTTCCTCTTAGAGAATGGTTAATACCATCATCAGACCGTCCCTTTAAGGATTCCAATACTTCAATCACTCCACCCTATATAAACACCACATTGGCCCTTCCCTCATTGCTTAGTATTGAAGTGAATATCTCATTCTTATCCTGAGCCTATCCTGTGAACGCTGTTCACACCTCAGTCTCCCTGCTGCTGCAGATTCACCTGTGAACGCTGTTCACACTGAAGTTACTTTGTTGTTCCTCTCTTAACTGTGAACGCTGTTCACACTTTATTCGCAACATACAGCAAACCTGCTTTAACTCTCATTCTGTGTCAGTGTCTTTCCGGATTTACCCTTCACCTACCTACAACTCGGATCTCCGGTTTCACTTACAGCTCTGCTCTACTTCCAAGTGCTACGCTAACGGCTCTCCTTGCGGTGACGTCACACGCCTGCTGCTCACTCTCTCCGGATCAACCGCTTTCAGTCTGTGTACTCTCTACCACTCCATAATTAGTAAGTGTGCAAATTTGTCTAAGATATATTCACATATCTATTTCTAGATCTCTCACCTGCCTTATTGTACTTTGTTGCCGGATAACTCTGATTAACTACCGCTCAGCTTAACCTTTTATGTTTTCATCTGGCTTTTCCTTATTGCCGTATTGACTCTTATTTTTTCATACCATTTTTATGGTTATCAACCGGTTCTACCTATAATACAAGGGGTCATATTCTCTGCCATTTTTTCATGTTTGTGCACATACTTTTTTTTCTTTTTTATGATCTTGCATTCCTTGGGAAAACTAAAGTACATTTCTCCCTGCTGCAATTGTTAGTGCTAATTAGCACATGTGGCAGCAATAGGGTTAATGTGCTTGTAAATCCCTATAACAATTACAGCCTGGTGATACAAGGTAACCACTATTGCTCCTACACTTACAAGTGTGGTTCCCTGTATCTTTTTGCTACAAATTATTATTAGTATCTATTTGACTCAGCAGTTGTGGTTCAGTAGTTCATTCGCTATTGTCTGTATTTTTCTAGATACAAGACTGAGCATTGTGACACCCTAGAATGTGGTTATGTGCAAGATTTAATACAGTGTTCCTAAAAGTCTGGGGCACCAAAAGTTGTTTAACAATGTCTGTTCCTTTCTTCTCTACACAATATACCAAATCATTAACTGCTTCAAAATAAGGATAGGGTAATACATTTCCTGGCTGTGTCACAACATCATTTATAACCCTGATATTATTTCTTGCCTCTACCAATGTTGGATCCTCCCATTGGGCTTTATTTGGCACTACACCAACACAATATTTTAATTTACCACACTGAGTCTCAATCTCCGCCTCAGCTGTAGGATATTCCCGTTTATCTCCATGAACACAGATAATTCCCATTTTTTCCCCATAATCTAATACTGCATCTGGTACTAAAGATTTAGCCACTAGTGTGACCATACTTCCTGAATCAAGCAAAGCCCTAGACACTTTACCATTAACCGTCACAGTACACCAATGGGAATCATTATTAACAGAGCTGTTAGACAATAGTGAATGTGCAACATTACAGTCCATAAATTCATCTTTATCACAGTCTCTAGCAATATGCCCAACCTCATTACATTTAAAACATCTTACAGGTTGGTTATATTTAAATGTTTCCTTAATTCCTGGGGAAATGTCTCTGGTGTTTTGCCTATACACCTGCTGCTCTCTTATCCCCTTTATCCCTTGAACAGTCTTACCAGTTCTTGTAGAGCTCTGGGACTTGGGATTGTGGGGCTGATCCATCGAAGATTGTTGCAAAACTTCTCCTGAAGCTATAAATCTTTCGACCAATACAATCAACTGATCCGCTGTTTGAGGATCACCTTGATTAACCCACCGCCGCAGGGAAGCAGGTAATCCACGCTGAAACCTGTCCATCACCAGTAGTTCCACTATTTTGGTAGCCGAATTAACCTCTGGTTGCAGCCACTTCCTGGCAAGGTGTATAAGGTCGAACATCTGGGATCTTGCAGCATTATGAGATGAAAACATCCAGGAATGGAATCTTTGTGCACGGACTGCCGAAGTCACCCCCAGGCGTGCAAGGATTTCTGCTTTCAATTTCTCATAGTCACTGGCTTGTGCTGGCTCTAAATCAAAGTAGGCCTTCTGAGGTTCACCACTAAGAAATGGCACAAGTATACTCGCCAACTCAACTGTCGGCCATTTTTCTCTTTCTGATGTGCGTTCAAATGCCAAAAGATACGCCTCAACATCATCAGCTGCTGTCATTTTTTGAAGATAATGACTAGCCCTTATTACTCTGGAACCTTGGCTGCCACCAACATATTCAGAATTCAGTCTTTCTGATATGGCTTGAACCTCTCGTTGCAGAGTCTGTGTAGCACTTTGCTGCTCCTCCCGGGTCTTCCTGAATGTCTCAGCTTGCACAGCAGCCATCTGTTGTATCAACAATTCAGTGTTCTCCTTCTGTGATTTAGCCAGCAGCATAGCACTCGCTGACTGGGCCAAGACCAACTGTTGCAGTGCTGCACTATTTTCAGCAGCTTTTCTGTTAGTCTCCTGCTGTATAGCATTAGAATGGACCAAAGCTTTAATGACTTCCTCCATGTTGCTTGCAGATTATTATGCCCACAGACATACAACGTGGTTGCCCGTATTCTCCACCAAGTGTGACAGGAACACTTTTAACCACGGTCTTCTAGGGCACAAATGCAGCACAGGACAATCCACTGTAGTTTAAAAGGCTTTATTTTTCACAGCAATAACAAACAGGCAGTTCATTTTCAAAAGAGGGAAATCCTTTCTCTGCAGCAAAGTTAAGTACTTTTAAATGTGTCCCAGCACTTCACAGCATTCCACAAGTGCTTTGTAAAAATAATGTCCTTTTACAGTTAACAGGAACAAAAGTCTTTTACACAGTGTAACAAACACACACACCAGCTTTTGTAGCTGGTAACTCTCTCTCAAGGCCTAAGTGAGGCTGCTATTTAAACCCTCACAACTTCTAATTAGCCACACCTGTGATTAGCTGCTGGACAGCTTCACAGCTGTCTGGGATAATCAAATACACACTCTTTCTCCCTGGGGTTTTAACTGAAAGGAGAAATAGCATGTACAATGCTTGGTCTTAAATATCTTCCATTTATAACCAGGCCTTGCTTTCTGTCACAATATATATAAAATGAGGCTCAATTGCAGCTATTGACAGTCTCTATGCTTCCCCCCCCTATATCTGTTGATTAACAAAACTGCGAAGACTCAAGTCCCCCCCCCCCCCGTCAGCTCCTCCACTATGCTTTATAAATGGGTATGAGGGGAATTTGTACCAGGAAACTAGATGGTCCTTCTGGGGGACATGTAGATAGATTGCAGTCTAAAGTTCAGAAAACAGACTATGAGTTTATACCCCCGTTTGGCTTCTTTCTGATAGATGGGGGTATCAACGGCCTCTGGGCTTGAACCTATGAAAAGTCTGAGGTATAATAGTTGCGTATGGCACAACACCTATGGGCCTCACCCTGCACAAATAGGGTTATCCGTGCTGCTATTTTGGAAGCCTGATGTCACTGTTTAAATGTGGATCCTTTTGTGCCTGTTAAATGTGTCCCCTGCAGGTAGGCTCGCTCTGTAAGTTATGTGAGGTACCTTGTAAATGGCAATTCGCGCCAACTCCCTGTTGCCAGTCTTATTCTTTCCTGTGTCTGCTGGGATCACGCCAGCAAACCTCTGAAGGAGATCAGACCACTCGATGCCCTAGGCCTTCTAGTGAGCGGCTTGAGTCTATGTCGTGAGTGACCAGATGACTCTCACCCATCCAGCTCTAGCTCCGGATTGTATCAATCCTGGGGCTCCAGCTTCCAGCAATCTAGTTACAGGTTTCACCTCCCTTAGCATGCAGGGCACCTCCGGATCTGTTTGGCTCTCCAACCGGGTGAAGTTGGCTGTCTTTTTGGGTGGGTGCGTGTGTCTCCCGTAGTAGGCCAAAGCCACAGTCTTTCCTACCACTGTACCAGAGGTGCTTAGATGGTAAAGTCCATGAGACACTATTATGCCAGTTGATTGAGGTTATCTTAAGGAACTTGAAGATCTCCTGAACCAATATTGGTAGTTTTAAACCTCTTTTTGATTAAAAAAAAAAAAAGCTAATTTTTATCAACTTCCTGCAGAGCTCAGATATAATGCGACTGCTTTGAACTTCAGTTGGCTCCGCCCCCTAAAAGGCCTTATTTTTAGGGGGCGCATTCCAGTTTTCAACTTGGAATTTTCACATCCCATGCACCCACGTCCTATTTAGGACATTTCTGAAGCCGGCCAATGTAATTTACCCGCATCAAACCATGTGTTTTTGAAAAGTAGACACCCTATGGTATTTGAAATGCTGGTATTTTAACACTTTCCATGCACTAATTCAACCACCAGTCTTTGTCAAACTATTGGGCAGTAATTTTTTTGGGGTTTTTTTTCACATACATCGTACTTTAGACATGGATTCTCAGCTCCTGTTATGTGTTACTGCCAAAGAAGACCCCAATATGTGTTCACCAACATCTCCTGAGTACAATGATACCACTTATGCATAGGTTTGTTGGCTTGTTTGGGGGGTGCAATGCCAAATGTCTGACATGTGTTTGTGATTTTTTTTCACATATAACATATTTTCTTTGCCTATCATCTTTTTTGGGGGTCTCTTTACAAACCTCAATTTATTTGATTTCCATGAATGTGCATATATTTGAAAAGTTGACATATTGTATATGGAGTGCTTTGATGCAACCGTTTTAGCCAAAAAATTTGGAGAAAGTGTATGGTGGTAATTGTTCAATTTTCATTTTTACACACACATTGCTTTTTGACTATGATTTAGGAGAGACTGTTGAAAGTTATTGCAAAAAAAACTCTACAGGTTGTTTTCTGGAAGCCCTCCTGAGTACACCTATGCCCCCCATGCATAGGTTTGCCAGGATTTTGGGAAGGTTCAGTTACAATTATGAGTTGAAAGTGAGACTATTTCTTCTGATAGGCCTATCATAGTTTGGGGCCTATTGCATACCCCAGTTTTATTTATTGCCTTGAAAGTGTATATATTTGAAACGTTGACACCCCAAGGTATTGTATATGGAGTGCTTTGAAGCCTTTGATGCAATCGTTTTAGCTATAAAAAAAATGGAGAAAGTGTATGGTTGTAATTTTCCAATTTTCGTTTTTACACACACACACACACATTGCTTTTTGACTATGATTTAATAGAGCTTGTTGTAAGTTCTTGCAAGAAAACACTCTAGGTTGTTTTCTGCAAGACCCCCTGAGTACACCCATGCCCCCCCATGCATAGATTTGACAGTGGTTTTGGTAAAATACAGCACCAATTTTAGAACTTATAGAAAATAGAACAGTAAAATGTAAAAAACACAACAGCAAAGGTAAAAAAAATAAAAAAATTACTAGTGTGTGATACCGCTTAAAGCAGTCCCCAATGCAGAGTCCAGGCTGTCCTGTGCAATCAGGACAGCAAAAGGTAGTGTCCCTTCTCTGCCCCCTCTTGGTACAGACTCTGCATTTTTTTTAGGTTTCTGCTTTGCGGCAATAGGGGGGATTTTAAAAATAAAATGAGTAGCCCCAATTCTGCTCTCTCCCATCACCGCCCGGGGAGCAGGTGCATCTTGGTACAAAATCCCTGAAATGATTTGGAGCTGAAAATGTAAAAAAGTCAGTTTCATTCCGGGGTTTGCTGTTTTGAACAACAAAAAAGTGTTGTGGGTTGCAATCTACATTAAATAAATTGCAACCTTTTTGTACCAGGCCCTTGCCTCCGCATAATTAGGTAGGCTGCAGCAGCTGATCTGCCAGATCAACCCCAGCCATATGCCAGTTATAAGCCTTGATGCACACTGGCTTCCTTATGCTCTCAGCTCTGCCATGAACAGCGACCTCCACAGTCCTCTCATTGTGGATGGTGGTTAGAAGGTACACATCCTTCTTGTCTCTGTACTTAACTGCCAACAACTCCTCGGCGCAGAGCTGAGGTCTTACCCCTTTGTAGACGGGTGCGTGCAAGTTGTCCTGGGAAACCTGTGCGGTTCTTTTTAATTGTACCGCAAGCTACTGTATCAAAGCAATACAGTAGCTTGAACACAAGGACACTTGTATAAAAATTAAAAACTGGGGATGCTCCCTAGGGGGGCACAGACTGTTGTCGCTGAAGTGCATGAAATGTAGAATCATTTCATACCTCTTCCTCGATATAATTTGGGAGAAAATGGGGGTAGAGCAAATGGGGCTACTGCTTTAGTAGGAACGGATGGAGGATTTCTTTATGATGCCCATCAGCATAGTCAATACCCAGAATTTTTTAAATTCTGGTACATCGACGAGGGCCCATTGCTGCTTTGCCAAAAAACTGACAGGTTTTGCAGCACGGAACTGATGAGCATATAAATTAGTTTGGGCGACAATGTTGCCAAATACATCATCGCCCAGAAACACCTCCATAAACTGCTGGAGGCTAAATCCGGCCACATCCACTTTCATGCCAGGATTTGCTGTGAAGGGTGGGATATCTGGCCTCTGGAGATGAGGCATTACCCACCCTTCAGTAGCAATGGCAGCTGGAGCAACACTTCTCCTTCTGACAGGGGGGCTAGCAGGGGAGGTGGCAGCCACAGATACATCACTATCAGTTGAGACTGTATCTAATGATGTATCTGAGCATATGGCAGGGTCAAAATTGGGGTCTGAGTCTGACATACAGGCGCCTGACTGACGCAAGGATGGCATATGCCTCCTCAGCAGTATATGTTCTCTGTGACATGATTTATTTTTATCTGTCACAGAGAAAAAAAATACTAAAAAAAAAAATTTCAGCACAAAATTTAAATTTAAATTAACTAAATGGCTCTGATAAGAGCCTTTGGGTCTCACAAAAAAATACTAAAAAAATACTCCCCTAAAAAAATGCACAGAGCAAAAAAGTGCTTTGTGCAAGAGCCAGTGATTTGTAGTGATCACTGGCAAGCTAGGGGTTAATGGCTCTGAAAATAACCTTTGGGTTTTTTAATTTTTAAAATAATATAACTAAATAAATCTCTCTCTCAACACAGATCTTTCTATTTCTCCAACAAAAACGCAAGTGAGGAGAGGGAGGGAGATCCACACTGATCAGTATCAATATTTACTAATATTGACATGATCAGACAAATGGGATATTTTATTATTATAAATTAAATTATAGAGCAAGCTCAGATTAGATGACCCCAGCCTGCCCCATATGAGGAGACAGGCTAGGGACACCCCCAGAAGCCCCATGATGCACTGGTCATCGCCATCTTTGAAGCTACATGGTGGAGGGGGGGCTATATGGGGCTATTTTATTAAAAATATAAATTGTTATATTTTTTTTTTAAATTATTACTATACTTTACTAAGTGCCTCGACCCACCAAAGCACTTAGCAAACTTACAGAGCATCAGAAGTGTGACCGATGGCTTCTGATGCTTTGAATGACTGCTGGGCTCCACGTGAAGTCAAACCGGAAGTGATCACTGCGTGGGAGCGATCAAAATGGAGCCCAGCAGTCAGGAACAGTATTGCAGGACGCTTCAACATCGAGGCATCACTGCAATACTGTTTGAGCGGCTCCTGTGCTCAGATTACCCTCTCCCTGCATATGCTGAATATTATATGTTCCATAGTGTAGCGATCTCACCCGTTTCCACCCCGTGCCTGCTCCTGTGTGCGATTCCACCCCCCTCTGGCTTATTTCCGCCAGCGATGAGCCGCCCACCCGCCTCACTGCAGCTGCTCCCACCCACCAACGATTGGCACTATCGCTGGCCGATGCAGAGAGGGCCACAGAGTGGCCCTCTCTGCATTGGTGGGTAAAAAAGGTATTGCAGTGATGCCTCAATATCGAGGCATCACTGCAATACCTTAAAAGCGGCTGGAAGCGGTCACGACCGCTTCCATCGCTTTAAACCCCAGAGGACGTGCCAGGAACGTCCTTGGTCATTAAGGGTACTTTTTTGTAGGACGTTCCCGACACGTCCTCGGTCGTTAGGGGGTTAATATATATATATCAAATATATTAGAATATGGGGGTTGATCTCTGTCTCTATCAAATTATATACCTACATAAATCCCCATAAAATGTAATGGTGTTTTTCTTTTGATAATATTTAGCTAAGTTTTTCTAAAGAATTGTGATCAACCCTGTAATTATTGATATATGTTTAAATTAAATCATTTAGCATCATCATTATCATACGGCTTGACTACGAGTTTTCGTCGGTAAGGCTTGCTGTGCTAACGCTCCTTTTTTTCTCACCGCTCACTTAAGACAGCGCTGGTATTACGAGTTTTCTGAAAGGCTGCGTTAGCCTCAGAAAAGTGAGCGGAGAGCAAAATTTAGCTCCACATCTGACCTCAATACCAGCGCTGCTTACTGTAGCAGTGAGCTGGCTAAACGTGCTCGTGCACTATTTCCCCATAGGAAACAATGCACCTGCAAAAACCTGCACAAAAGCAGCGTTCAGCTCTTAACGCAGCCCCATTGATTCCTATGGGGAAATACTTTTTATGTCTACACCTAACACCCTAACATGAACCCCGAGTCTAAACACCCCTAATCTTACACTTATTAACCGCTAATCTGCCGCCCCCAACATTGTCGCCACCTACATTATATTATTAAACCCTAATCTGCCGCTCCAGACACCGCCCCCACCTACATTATACCTATGAAACCCTAATCTGCTGCCCCTAACCCTACATTATATTTATTAACCCCTAATCTGCCGTCCCCAATGTTGCCGCCACTATAATAAAGTTATTAACCCCTAAACCTAAGTCTAACCCTAAACCCCCCTAACTTAAATATAATTTAAATAAATCTAAATAAAATAACTACAATTAAATAAATTATTCCTATTTAAAACTAAATACTTAACAGTTAAAAAAAACCCTAAGCTAGCAACAATATAACTAATAGTTACATTGTATCTATCTTAGGGTTTATTTTTATTTTACAGGCAACTTTGTATTTATTTTAACTAGGTAGAATAGTTATTAAATAGTTATTAACTATTTAATAACTACCTAGCTAAAATAAGTACAAATTTACCTGTAAAATAAACCCTAACCTAAGTTACAATTACACCTAACACTAAACTATAATTAATTACATAAACTAACTACAATTAAATACAATTAAATTAAATAAACTAAATTACGGAAAAAAACAACACTAAATTACAGAAAATAATAAAATAATTACAAGTTTTTAAAACTAATTACACCTACTCTAATCCACCTAATAAAATTAAAAAAGCCCCCCAAAATAATAAAAATTCCTACCCTATACTAAATTACAAATAGCCCTTAAAAAGGACCTTTTGCGGGGCATTGCCCCAAAGTAATCAGCTCTTTTACCTGTAAAAAAAAATACAATACCCCCCAGCATTAAAACCCACCACCCACACACCCAACCCTACCCTAATACCCACCCAATCCCCCCTTAATAAAACCTAACACCCTACCTTGAGACATCTTCACCCAGCCGGGCACAAGTGGTCCTCCAAACGGTCCGAAGTCTTCATCCTATCCACCAGAAGAGGACCTCCAGATGGACAGTCTTCATCCAGGCGGCATCTTCTATCTTCTTTCATCCGGAGCGGGTCCATCTTGAAGACATCTGACGCGGAGCATCCTCTTCTTCCGACGGTGACTGGAACAATGAAGGGTCCTTTAAATGACGTCATCCAAGATGGCGTCCCTTCAATTCCGATTGGCTGATAGAATTCTATCAGTCAATCAGAATTAAGGTAGAAAAAATCCTATTGGCTGATAAAATCAGCCAATAGTATACAAGCTCAATCCTATTGGCTGTTCTAATCAGCCAATATGATTGAACTTCAATCCTATTGGCTGATTGGATCAGCCAATAGGATTTTTTCTACCTTAATTCCAATTGGCTGATAGAATTCTATCAGCCAATCGGAATTGAAGGGATGCCATCTAAACGTCATTTAAAGGACCCGTCATTGTTTCAGTCGCTGTCGGAAGAAGAGGATGCTCCGCGTCGGATGTCTTGAAGATGGACCCGCTCCGCTCCGGATGGAAGAAGATAGAAGCTGATGCCTGGATGAAGACTTCTGCCCGTCTGAAGGTCCTCTTCTGCCCGGCTGGGTGAAGACGTCTCAAAGGTAGGGTGATCTTCAAGGGGGGTAGTGTTAGGTTTTATTAAGGGGTGATTGGGTGGGTTTTAGAGTAGGGTTGGGTGTGTGGGTGGTGGGTTTTAATGTTGGGGGGGTATTGTATTTTTTTTTACAGGTAAAAGAGCTGATTACTTTGGGGCAATGCCCCGCAAATTGGCCCTTTTAAGGGCTATTTGTAATTTAGTATAGGGTAGGGATTTTTATTATTTTGGGGGGCTTTTTTTATTTTATTAGGGGGATTAGAGAAGGTGTAATTAGTTTTAAAAAATTGTAATTATCTTATTATTTTCTGTAATTTAGTGGTTTTTTTTTCATAATTTAGTTTATTTAATTTAATTGTAGCTAGTTTAGGTAATTGATTTAATTATAGTGTAGTGTTAGGTGTGGCGGTGATGTCAGGTCAGCAGATTAGGGGTTAAAAATTTTATTTTAGTGTTTGCGATGTGGGGGGGGTCGGTTTAGGGGTTAATAGGTAGTTTATGGGTGTTAGTGTACTTTTTAGCACTTTAGTTAAGAGATTTAGGTTATGGCGTTAGCCCATAAAACTCTTAACTACTGACTTTTAAATGCGGTAGGAGTCTTGACAGGAGAGGCTGTACCGCTCACTTTTTCCAAGACTCGTAATACCGGCGTTAGGAAAATCCCATTGAAAAGATAGGATATGCAATTGACGTAAGGGGATTTGCAGTATGCTCGAGTCGAGGAAAAAAAGTGAGCGGTACGCCTGTACCTGTCAGACTCGTGATACCATCGGGTGTTAAAAAGCAGCATTGGGACCCCTCAACGCTGCTTTTTAAGGCTAATGCAATACTCATAATCTAGGCGATATTATTTTTATGATTAGTAGATTAGATATAAGTGTTCAACAACAGTTTATTGTATTTATTTCATATTATATAAAAACGGCACCTAAAATTATGCAAAAACAGCTTTGACTCCAATGTCACAAAATTAGTGGGTGCTAATAATAATATTATTAAACAACAATCAAATAGTCTTTTTTTAGCACTACTAACAGGAGGTTGCCTAACATAAAGATAATTAAAATCCAGGAGACATGTAGTCTACTCCAATGTAAAAAAAAGTCACGTAGCAAAGAATCTTACATTTTAGATCAACTTTGCATGTTTGGGAGAGGTTAAATACCCACAACAGATCAGTTTGCAAACACTATTTATATCATATATATATATATATATATATATATATATATATATATATATATATATATATATATATATATATATATATATATATATATATATCCAGCAAATATATTAGAATGAGTGTTGATCTCTATCCTTATTAATTCATATATGTACATATATACATATATAAATACATATATAAAATAAAAAATCCATTTAATTTTATGGGGATTTATGTAGATAAATCCCCATAAAATGTAATGGTGTTTTATTTTGATAATAATTAGATACATTTTTATAAAGAATTGTGATCAACCCTGTTAACAGTATTATATATATATATATATATATATATATATATATATATATATATATATATATATATATATATATATATATACACACACACAGTATATATATATATATATATATATATATATATATATATATATATATATATATATATATATATATATATCACATTCTAAATCAAGCATTTTTTTGTAAAAATAAATAAATTGTAATAATAATGCAAGTGATGACATACTTAAAATGCATGAGATATTTTATGTACATGTTCATAAAACATATGTTTGAAAATGACTTATTAAGTTTAAGCTGGTTTGTTCCATTACATATATTATATTTATATAATATATACATTATACATATATTTTTAAAATTATAGATAATACCCATGTTAAATGCTTATTTTTTAATTAAGTAGTTATAATTAAAATTAATATAATAGTAACTTATCTTCTTAGATATATATATATATATATATATATATATATATATATATATATATATATATATATATATATATATATATATATATATCATGCTTTATTGCTTAATTTTTCATTGTCTTACAACAGGGATTTCCAAATATATTGTATGTGATGCTATGTAATTAAAAAAAGATGTACTTAATTTATTTCTTTAAAGTACATCAAATGCCAGCAACTATACATGTGTATTTTTTATGAATTAAGATTAAATATATATTAAAACTGGTAGGAAATATATATATTTGTACTAAAAAGAAAGGAAAATTCTTGCTCAAACCTGAAAAAAGTATATTAGATAAAGAAGGACACATTTGATGGGGGGGAAATTATTTCAGACTGAACAAAATAAAGTAATTAACGTATTATATAATAATCAATCTATATTTTAGATTAAATAAAATAACAGATAAATAAACATATACTAATATTTTAGTATTAAACATAAATAAGATGCAAAATTATTTTTATATTTTGAAAATAGCAAAACCAGCTTTTTTACTACAGGAAACTTTATTTTATTGTAGGTGTAGTAGTGGTTAACCATAAGGAAAAACACGTAGTTATGTAAACAAAGGCGTTTTTTCTTTATACAGTAACAAATGTTTAATAATTTCAGGAAATTTAATATTAATGATTTGTTTTCTTTATGTGTTTTAGGTTTTTCTGGCAATAACAGGAAGCTTTATTTAACTGACAAAAGTGAATACAATAAAAATAATTATGTTAAAAAAAAGTTTTAAGGTATTAGTTTGAGGACTGTAAATGATTTTATGTCTGAGACAACTAACAAAGACATGTGTACAGAAAACACCACTATATAATGCTCTCATAAAAATTCATAAAGCTGTAAATCATAATGGTCCAACTATAAAATATATTTTCACTATTTTCACTTTGTTCATGGATTAACATATTTGACAGAGCATGTGTTCTATAATATAGGTTTTGGTTTACCTGGAGGGAGTTTCTGATGAACTGAATGCTTCATGATACAGAAAGAATAGCTGAACCTATATAAAGGCACAAAATAATTAAAGTTAACCATTTATGATTCCTTTTTTGCTTACATCAACTGTGAGAAAAAACATTTATTTACAATGCATTATTTGTTGCTTGCATGGGTTCAATTCACAAAATGAGAGTAGTTTCCATATAATATGGAAGGCTAGAAACTGACTATATACACAAATAAAGAGAAGAGATACTAAAGGGGATTGATTGAAATCAAATATTTATTATAAATGAACAGTAATGCAACTATAGTTTAAGTTCACTTGAGCATTTTATGTCAAATATAGTTTTTCAGAAGCATAAGACTTTTGAATGGATAAACAAATATTTTGCAGTTTTATTTGTTCTTCCAATCAGTACCAACTCAAAGCAAATTTGTTCAGTACTTAAAATTGTTTTTTCCCCTAATGTGCCTTGTTTTACCAGTTGCTGTGAATAAAATTGACAGGAAATTGCTCTTTTTGATTTATTTCCGTATATGAAATAGCAGATTTTGCACTTTGAAACCAGAACCTATTAAGAGCCAGATTAGAAGTGGAGTGGTATTTAAAGGGACATTATACACTCATTTTTTCTTTGCATACATGTTCTGTAGATGATCTATTTATATAGCCCATAAAGTTTTTTTAAAAAATAACTGTATAGTTTTGCTTATTTTTAAATAACATTGCTCTGATTTTCAGACTCCTATCCAAGCCCCAAAGTTTTATGTGAATACTGTCAGCTACCTTCTCCAGCTTGCTTTTGTTTGTGTACAGGGTCTTTTCATATGCAAAAGAAGGGGGAGGGGGGCAGTGTCTTATTTGCCACTTGCAGTGGGCTTTCCAGCTACCTTTTCAACAGAGCCAAACTGACAGCTTCTAAGTAAGTTTTTAAACAGTTTTATACTGAATTTTTATATCAGTATCTGTGCATCTTATTCTGTATAGTAGTGTCTATTAGATGCAGTTATATGAAAATGAGTGTATACTGTCCCTTTAACGATCCTTCTCGCATGCTAACTCTGCTAGAAATAAGGTTTTTGCAGACGTAGGGTAGCGCTATTACAAGTTTGAAAGTAAAAAGTTTTTACTCGCATGCTAACCCGATGTGAGCAAAAAGCCGAACTTTGAATATCACAATCACGTTAACGTATTCCCCCATAGAAGTCAATGGAGCAAAAAAAAAAACGTGGAAAAAAACACACCTAACACCCATTTTTTTCTAAAACCTGAGACCTCATATCTTTGAGCTCTTAGAACTTTTTTGTGCAATATTTCTTTGAATCATTTTTATTAGATGGTGTTATTATGAGTCTAACTGTACTCTTCAATGTATTTTTTGTGTTTTGTGACACTTTTTGTTTTTGCAGAACAATTAACCAGAGCTCTGAGGACGCAGTAATCCTTCTAGCGTAAATCGCAATTGCGCTCACGTTTATTTTCAACTTGTAATACGAGCGTTAGATCTGACGCTCGCAAACACCCATGATAAACCCCTTTTTTCTTCTGTATAACTGTTAGCGTGCCACTCATATTCTGGCCCTGAATGGGGCACGGTAACAGTTATGGAGAGCAGATCTTATCACTCTATACATAGAAACGCGTCTTTATCTTTTTTATGTCTGTATGGAAAAAAAGCCCTATGAAGAGTAATTAAAAATTAACATTTTATGTTAACATTGCTAATAACTGTTATTTTAACTACCACATTAAGTTTAAAAAAGTTTAAAAAAAAAAAAGAGAAAATTACTGTATTTACAGTTGCTAATCTACAATGTACAGGTTTCATCAAGTGTAAGCTCAATTTGACCTATTTATGTACAAATGATGTGTATGTTGATAAGCAATTTTTCCTAAATAAATAAAAAATGTAATTAGCCAATTACCCCAATGGTAGTGTGATTTATTCTCCCGTCCTGGATCTTGTTTACATAGGTTTTCTGTAGCCATTTCGGCAGTATTGAAATTTTCAGTAAAGGTGGATGTTTCAACAGGCAAAAACAGCTGATTTTAAATAACAAAATAAAGGTAAAATAGCCATATTTTTTAAACAATTTAATACATTCCATCATGTAAAATGGATTATTGAGAACACATTAAAGGGGAGACAAATTTGCAATACATTTCAATTTACTAAATACATTTTTTCATGTAGGAAGGAATTTGTAGACAAACTATATGACAAAAATACTTATCTCATGGGGTAGAATATTAATGTTTTGTTTTTTTAACTATTTCACTCCTTAGATCCAGAGATTTAAAGCCTTAAAATTGCAATACAATATTTTAGTTGTTTTTTTGTTTTTGTTTGGAAGATTAAAAAAACAGCACCAAAAATATATAGATGTATTTTTAAATTCTAGGTCAACATTTATGCCAGTTTTCACTTTATTAAAATACAGTGTCATAAAAAAGTATTAAGTGATTTTATATATTTCTGCATATTAGCTTCACTGAATGGATTCAGATCTTCCTACAAATAGAAATCAAATAAAATTCAGTTTTTTAAATGTTAATTTTATTTATTTAATGGGACACTCAAGTCAAAAATAAACTTTCATGATTCAGATACAGCATGCAAATTTAAACAACTTTCAATTTACTTCCATTAACAAAATGTGAACAGTATTTTTATTTTTACACTTTGAGTCTCCAGCTCCTACTGAGCATGTGCAAGAATTCACAGAATATACATATATACATTTGTGATTGGCTGATAGCTGTCACATGATCCAGTGGGAGTGAAAATAGACATACCTTTGAAATTTGTCAGAAAATAATTACTTCTCATTTGAAGTTCAGACTAAGTGCTATTGTATTTTCTGTTGATTATGCAAATTTACTGGCCCTTTAAAGGGACACTGAACCTGTATTCTGCAATGTCCCATGAGCACAGCAATACTCTCCATAATTATAGGAAGTGCTTGGTTGTAGTTGCTGTGAAAGGAAGAGCAAGTAGGTATTAAAGGGATATTAAGCAATGCTCCTTTACTTTGATTTTAACATATTTTTATTTTTAATAAACAAAAAGAATCAGATTGTGTTAAAAAAAACAGCAAACTGTTTTCTTGCAAGATGAAAAAAATCTCAGTGTAGCCGATGCCTATAAGTTTAGTGGGGACATTACTGTATTCCACAGGGTCATTGTGTGATATGTAACTTTTACCTTAACCCCTTAATGACCGAGGACTTACGCCATACGTCCTCAGAAAAAAGGCAGTTAACGCCTGAGGACGTATGGCGTACGTCCTCGGTTTGGAAAGCAGCTGGAAGCGATCCTCATCGCTTCCAGCTGCTTTCCGGTTATTGCAGGATGCCTCAATATCGAGGCATCCTGCAATAACAATCTGTACCCCTCCGGTGCAGAGAGAGCCACTCTGTGGCCCTCTCTACACCGGACATCGATGGCCGCAATCGTTGGTGGGTGGGAGCTGCAGTGGGAGGCGGGTGGGCGGCCATCGATGGATTCAGAGTCACAGAGGGGGGCGGGATCGGGGGCGGGAGAGTCAGGGGCGCGCACAGACACACGCGCGTGCACGGGGGATCGGCGGGCGGGCGCGTGCACGGGAGGGAGCGGGTGGGAACCGCTTACACTACAGAAATAATTATGTAATAAGTGGGAGGAAGAGGGGGAATAAATGCCACCAAAAAGTAATCTAAGGGATCTGGGAGGGGGTGGGGGTAGGGGTTGGTCGTGGGGAAGCTACACTACAGAAAAAATGTAAAAAAATTAAATAAAAAAGAGAAAAAAATATTGTTAACTGGGTACTGGCAGACAGCTGCCAGTACCCAAGATGGCCCCCAATAAGGCAGGGGGGGGGGGGTTAGAGAGCTGTTTTGGGGGGGATCAGGGAGGTTGGGGGCTAAGGGGGATCCTACAAAGTAGCATATGTAAATATGCTATAGATGTATTTTTTTAAAAAAAAACAAAAAACTTTTATTTTAGTACTGGCAGACTTTCTGCCAGTACTTAAGATGGCGGGGACAATTGTGGGGTGGGGGAGGGAAGGGAGCTCTTTGGGAGATATCAGGGGGTCTGATGTGTCAGGTGGGAGGCTGATCTCTACACTAAAGCTAAAATTAACCCCGCAAGCTCCCTACAAACTACCTAATTAACCCCTTAACTGCTAGCCATAATACATGTGTGATGCGCAGCAGCACTTAGCGGCCTTCTAATTACCAAAAAGCAACACCAAAGTCATATATGTCTGCTATTTCTGAACAAAGGGGATCCCAGAGAAGCATTTACAACTATTTGTGCCATAATTGCACATGCTGTTTGTAAATAATTTCAGTGAGAAACCTAAAATTGTGAAAAATTTAGCGTTTTTTTTTAATTTGATTGTATTTGGCGGTGAAATGGTGGCATGAAATATACCAAAATGGGCCTAGATCAATACTTGGGGTTGTCTACTACACTACACTGAAGTTAAAATTAACCCTAGAAGCTCCCTACATGCTCCCTAATTAACCCCTTCACTGCTGGGCATAATACACGTGTGGTGCGCAGTCTCATTTAGCAGCCTTCTAATTAGTAAAAAGCAAAACCAAAGCCATATATGTCTGCTATTTATGAACAAAGGGGATCCCAAAGAAGCATTTACAACCATGTATGCTATAATTGCATAAGTTTTTTGTAAATAATTTCAGTGAGAAACCTAAAGTTTGTGAAAAAAATTGTGAAAAAGTGAACAATTTTTTTTATTTGATCGCATTTGGCGGTGAAATGGTG
The DNA here is from genome assembly GCF_027579735.1 of Bombina bombina. NCBI lineage: Eukaryota > Metazoa > Chordata > Amphibia > Anura > Bombinatoridae > Bombina > Bombina bombina. The sequence goes on from NC_069503.1 coordinate 542,123,718, forward strand.
GCATGAAATATACCAAAATGGGCCTAGATCAATACTTTGGGATGTCTTCTAAAAAAAAATATATACATGTCAATGGATATTCAGGGATTCCTGAAAGATATCAGTGTCCCAACGTAACTAGCGCTAATTTTGAAAAAAAGTGGTTTGGAAATAGCAAAGTGCTACTTGTATTTATGGCCCTATAACTTGCAAAAAAAGCAAAGAACATGTAAACATTGGGTGGTTCTAAACTCAGGACAAAATTTAGAAACTATTTAGCATGGTTTTTGTTTGGTGGTTGTAGATGTATAACAGATTTTGGGGGTCAAAGTTAGAAAAAGTGTGTTTTTTTCCATTTTTTCCTCATATTTTATAAAATTTTTTATAGTAAATTATAAGATATGATGAAAATAATGGTGTATTTTGAAAGTCCATTTAATGGCGAGAAAAACGGTATATAATATGTGTGGGTACATTAAATGAGTAAGGGGAAAATTACAGCTAAACACAAACACCGCAGAAATGTAAAAATAGCCTTGGTCCCAAACGGACAGAAAATGGAAAAGTGCTGTGGTCATTAAGGGGTTAAAGGGATACTGAACCCAATTTTTTTTCTTTCAGGATTCAGATAGAGAATGCAATTTTAAGCAACTTTCTAATTTACTCCTATTATCAAATTGTCTTCATTCTCTTGGTATGTTTATTTGAAAAGCAAGAATGTAAGTTTAGATGCCGGCCCATTTTTGGTGAACAACCTGGGTTGTCCTTGCTGATTGGACAGTACCAATAAACAAATGCTGTCCATGGCCTGAACCAAAAATTTGCTGGCTCCTTAACTTAGATATGAATAAACAAGAGAACAAATCAATATAATTCAGCACACAAATATACAACTGTATGGTTCTGCTAATGGATACTACAATTTCATGTGTAGTAGATAATAGTACACAGTCACAGAATCAATATAGCTTTGATATTGCTGGTAAATGGTTGTCTTCTTACCAGAGATTACCCCAATCATATGAGGTAATGTATGCACACGGGAGGGCCAATGCCGGTCTAATCCCTTGTCTGTTGTTGCTCTCCTGCGTTGGATCTTTTAGAGAGGGAGGGTGTAGAAGAAAATCTTCTGAAGCTGTTAATCGGTATGTCTCTGTAGGTTTTTTAGAACCTCTAAACTTCCGACTCCCCTTGCGATGATATCTTTTGGTGTCTCCCAGGAGTATGGTATAATTGGTATATGTTCCTTATTCCCGTTATGATCAGTAAAGATCTGCTAGCAGATCTTTACTGATCAAAACGGGAATAAGGATTAACAGCTTCAGAAGATTTTCTTCTACACCCTCCCTCTCTAAAAGGCATTGGCCCTCCCGTGTGCATACATTACCTCATATGATTAGGGTAATCTCTGGTAAGAAGACAACCATTTACCAGCAATATCAAAGCTATATTGATTCTGTGACTGTGTACTATTATCTACTACACATGAAATTTTAGTATCCATTAGCAGAACCATCCAGTTGTAAATTTGTGCGCTGAATTATATTGATTTGTTCTCTTGTTTATTCATACCTTTAACAGTGTTAAGGGTACACTGAATCTTTTATCACGCAGCACGATATATTCACACAACACACATTTATAATTCAACGTATTTAGATCCACAGTTTAGCGCTGGTAATACATCTTTATTCCTATTTATAATCCGCCACTGTTTAGTGACGTACCCCAATCAGCAGCTTACTGTGATCAGACAACAAACCAGATATGGAATCAAATACATTTGAGTTTGGCAATTATTTTGATCCACTAACTAAAATTAAAAAACTTTCCATTAATCTAGATGAGGAAAGCAAACAAATAGTAGAACAAAATATAGACCCTAAAGAGATTTTTTTAAAAATAGAAAAATTAAGCAAGAAACAGCTCACTCATTGGTATGATAGCCTAAATCTGGAAAGATATCTGAAATATAAAATCATTCCCAGAGGGCTGAAATTATATAAATCCTCTATATTTGATCCAGAGGATGTTGAATATCTCACAGAATGGGACACCGCTTAAGAGAACTGCTCTTTTACCCTAATGAAAATAGCTTCTAGATATAGAAATTACATGGTAGAAAAAATCTCTACCGATATTAAAGATCTAAAGAAAAATCTAGAAAGTCATAAGGGGGACTCAGTTCTGAAAGAATTAGATGAAAGAAATAAAGACAAGATTTCTAGATTTGAGTTAACAATAGAAGCAAAAAAAAGGAAGAAGACTATTTAGATATGCAAGAAAATGAAGAGGAAGTAGATTTGGGAAATGAGGAAGAAGTTTGGGAAGATTATAACACATCAGAACCGCCACAAAATATGAACATAAAGAAAAATAAACAAACCATTTCTCTCAAAAATAAAAATCAGACTAGGACTAACACAAATAGCAAACAGGTTGAGTAATTCCAATACAAAATTCATTCCCAAACAGAATTCTAGGATAGACAGTACAAACTCTGATAAATACAAGAGTGCTAGCAGATCTAATGCACATTCTTATAGTAGAAAAGAAAATAATGAACAATATACACATAGACAAGTTACATAGAAAGGAGACTCTAATACTGAGGGTAACTTACAGAATAAAAATATAAACAAAAATAAAAAAACACATATAAATTATTCTCAAAATAGACCATATTCATCATACCAACAACATCAAAATTATAAACCTAATCAACATAGAGAAAACCATTATGAATGGAGATACTAGAATCCAGGACCTAGCCATCACTCTAATCACAGACATTATGTCAAAGTAAATAAAAATAAACACCTTAAGTCTACTAAACATAATTTTTTAGAAAGGGGTTGGATAGGAAACCACTATCCAAGAGACTCAACAAATACTGTAGAGATATTTTCACAAATACCAACAGTAATGAATCACTAAATCAATGTAAGGCCCCAATGGTCAATAGACAATACCAGAAAAAGAAAAGGACCCGCAGAGCAGGAAGAGGAATGGTGGGAGCTAGAAGGAGACAACGAAATATTAAGAACCACAAAGAGGGGGAAACAAGAGAACCACCATTATTAAAAATATTTCATCTATCATCTACCTCCTTTCCCCTTACTCAAATAGAGGTTCTATCAAGAGGTCTCAGTTTTGCCCCAACTCGGGCCCCAACCCTTTTAACCTCTATATTGACTTTAATAAATGTAATCGAAAATTGATACTGTGTCGACACTATGAGAAGATAAAAAGCAAACAAGCTGTCGATATGACAGGAAACTTTTAAGGAATGGATTGGGAAACTATTAATGCATTAGAAGAATTGAACTTAGAAAGTGAAAATTTCCAAAGAGAAACAAGTTTACCAAGATCTCACTCTAATTTAAAACCTTCCTCAATTTTTTATCCCACACAATCCAAAGGCAACTTTATACAAGCATTTAATGATTTAGTTTCCAAATAATTACAAAACTTATGTACAAACTTTAAAATTAAAAATGACAACCTGAGTAAAAAAGAAAAAGATGCCCTTAAATCCATTATGGATATAGATGACATAGTACTCAGAGAAGCCGATAAGAGAGGTGGATTAGTTAGCCAAAATAAATCTGAATATATCACAGAGGCCTATAGATTACTAAACAATCCGAAAACTTATAAAAAACTTCCGGGAGATCCGACATTGACATTTCAAAGGGAATATAATTCATTGATTGATACAGCAAATTTTAACAATTTGCTGAGCAAAAATGAACATAAATATTTAATTCATGAACATCCCCGGAAAGCGATCTTCTATCACCTTCCGAAGATTCATAAGAATCAACAAAATCCCCCAGGGCGTCCTATAGTATCAGGAATAGATTCCCTAACGGCTAGACTATCTGAATACATCAGAGATTCCACTGATACAATAGTAAAAGTAAATAATTTCCAATGGAAGGATACATACAGATGGATGACACTAGATGTGTCATCACTTAATACCAGTATCCCACATAACTTGGGAATCCAAGCTATGTCACAAGTATTGAGAAAATTGACTTTAACAGAAATACACCAGGAATTTATTCTGAATAGTATTAAATTTGTTCTTGAAAAAAACTATTTCCATTTTGACAAACATTTTTTCCTTCAGATCAGTGGAACGGCTATGGGGACGACCATGGCCCCAAGCTACGCAAATCTGTACATGGGAGAATGGGAGGAAACACACATCTATACTAACAATCCCTTCATTGATAATGTCATCTGGTGGGGGAGATATATAAATTACATTGTGGTAATATGGAATGGAGATGAGGAATTAGGTAATGAGTTCATCAAATACCTAAACACCAATACGATGAATTTACAATTTACCTCAAAAATCTCGGATACAAGTATAGAGTTTTTGGATCTAACCTTATTTCATGAAAAAAAATGAAATTTTGACTAAATTATATACCAAAGAAACGGATTGTAACGGATATTTACGTGCTGACAGTGGTCACTATCAGCCATGGATCAATAATATTCCATTCTGACAATTTCAACGTCTAAAAAGGAATTGTACCAAACCAAGCGACTATAACAAAGAAGCTGAAATCCTTAAAAACAAATTCATTCAAAAGAAATACCTGAAAAAATTGATAGAAAACTCTAGAAATAGAGTAGATAATCTAGAAAGAAAAAATCTATTATCAAACGGGGAAAATCTTGGAAAAAAACAGAATCATCAAAATAGGAATATTAATATGATAACTACTTATAATGAGGCCGCACCTGAGATCAAAAAAATTATGAAAAAATATTGGCCTATTCTCCAACAGGACAAATTCCTAAAAGATAGTATTGGAAATGCACCCAAAATAACGTTTAGGAAAAATGCTGGCACTAAGCCAAATAAAACAGAGAACAGGAAATAATTGGTTAACTGATAACAGCAAAGGGGTTTTTAAGTGCAATAGATTAAATTGTAAAGGTTGTGAACATGCTTATGACCCCAAAAAACAACAAAAATCATTACGTCCAATACATTTCCAGGCAAAACTTGCATTATCAACAAACTGACCAACTGCAAGACCACCTTTGTAGTTTATCTACTGGAATGTCTGTGTAAGCTACAGTATATAGGGCGCACTAAACGAACCTATAAGACACGTCTATTGGAACATTTAAAAAATATAGAGACTGGGTACAAGGACCATAGCCTCTCCCGACACTTTAGAAAAGTTAATCAACAAAACCCTCAATTCCTGAGAGGAACTATTTTAGAACATGTCTCTATACCCAATAGGGGAGGAGATAGATTTCAAAGATTAAGACAAAGAGAATCTTTTTGGATACATTACATGGGCACTATGACTCCCACAGATCTAAATGAAGACATGGACCTTGCAGCATTTCTCTAGAATCGACATTCCAAATATACTTAATCTTATTTAAATTGATACGATAGTATAGAGATACAGATACATAGAAGGACTACACTGGTATCACAATAGGAACTATATTTAAAAAGATACACTTAGGAACAGGTATTGAGAAATCACACTAATAGAAGAAAACAACCATTATTGACTATTAAAATTAAAATTTTAACCATACTAGCTAATAGTTTCCAAAGCATATCTGTAAGCATAAATGTGAAAAGAAATATATACATTTAGTCACAACACTGAATTATTCTCTATGGAGATGGAATAGCAGGTGAATAAATCCATTAATCATAAGGAATGTGAAGATAGTCCAAGAGATTTATTTTTATATATAAATGCATATAGGTGCATATATATAGGAGTTTGTGTGAATCTATATGTATATTATTTCTGTTTTCATATGTTACAACAATCAACTTTTTAGGCAAATAGGGAGATACACACAATATTGTGATTAGATGTGAACCCCTGACAATAGATATGTGTACATTTTTAACAGGACTCACATACAAGAACATCTTAATATATGAATATTTTTCAATGTTTTCCATTATAAATTTTCGCAATTCCAAATAGGTACACAATAGAAAAGTTGTTATGTAGAACAAATGAACTATACATTCATATAGATTCTAAAAATAAATAATTTTTCCCCCTTTTTTTTTTAATTCGTATTTTCAAAATGAGGGTATTCAGCAGCGTTATACAGTCTGGGAGAAAAAAATATCTTATAGACTGGTGTTTCCATGATAACGCTAATAACAAAGCAGAAGATCCCTGGACTGGTGCCGAGAGAAAGTAACAAGTAAGCGTTACCCTGGAAACATTAAGACGCTCCTTCCAACACTTGGTACCGGCGTCCTGTAACGTATCAACGCCACGCCGCAGAAGGGAAAACCACACCCACAAATTATCTTTTAAAATCTAAGAGCCGGTTAAGCTGTACACTAACTTTCCTCTGACGAAGTACTTTGACACTTCGAAAAGCGTAAGGAATTGGAATTTACAAGTGGGTGTACAGTTTTTCCTTCTACAATATAGACACCGGCAGTATTTGATTTTTGAGCGACCTTGAAGCTCATTTTTTTCCTAACCGCAGTCATAGCATAGGCTGGTCTCCCGGAACACTGGTAGTATTCAAGATTTTTGCAAGTACACTGCATTGTTTGGAATACGGAACAGACCAGTGAGACTAGAACCAAGTGCATTCCATTGTTTTATATTTGCATTCCTCTTATTCCAAGATATCCACATGACTTATATGTAACATTAGGATATGGTTTTTAATTTATTTGAATTTTAAAGAAGACTATGGTTATTGGGTCATAGTTACACATTAACTGAAAGAGTGGAGAACTATTCACAACCACAGTGTGACGGATACCCCCGGCTACCCCGACTGGGTAGCTCCGCCAAACGGGTCCTGCTTCCTTCCTGCCGACTGCAGCTATGTAGCTGGCAAGTGACCACAACCTGTAGCCACCCCTGATGCCCGGCAGCACCAGTACTCAGGGTCCCACCCTGTGGCAGACTCCAGCTACCCAGGCTGGATAGCTCTGCCTGAGGATCCTTTCTCTGCCTGGAACAGGCTGCTATGTAGCCCAGGAAAGTGATTTTAGCTGAAACCAACCCAAATAACTAGATACACTAGCATTCAGGTTAGACAGGAACTGATTTTATTGAAAACATGCACTCCTTTTATACAGACAGCTCATCTTGATAAGACCCTGGACAATCCCACTATTTTCCCACCATTCCCGCCCCTCCAGACAGCCCGGCACCTCCATAGGAGCCACAGTCCCACATATTACCAATACATATGGGTGGCGGTTTCGGGGTGATCCCGGTGGAGCGACGGCACTTCCAGGGTGTCATTTTAAAGCTCTCGGTCCCCAGATTTCACAGTCCAAAAATCAGCATGATTCATTACTGGGGACCGGAGTTACAGTCCGTTAAAGTTATGGGGTTAGGGGTGTCTAAAACCCCCGGTTCCCAAAGGAGCTCGCCTCCGGCAATTCCACCACCCCTTGTACTCCCCAGGGGCTACTAATCCCAAAAAGAGCGTAGCTCTGGGGCACATGGTTGCTGGAGCGACCTGGGTTAAAGTTAGCGGGTGTTCTGCTGTCCTGTGGCCGACCGGGAATTCCAGGAGCCTGGCAAGCCTGAGAGGGATTAGGTGGGTGTCCGTTGTGAGGCGGCCGACCGGGAGTTCCAGGAGCCCGGCCAGCCTAGGAGGGTTTTCCTGGTCATACACCAACTTTCCTCTGAACACAAAAACAAGCCAACACAAAGCAAACAAACAGCTTCCAGAGATGGCGGTTGCTCTGAGGAGCCCAAAACCACTGAGAAACAACAGGGGTGAGGTTGTAGGGGGGGGGGGGGGGGATAGCCTTAGCTGTCTGGTATCTGTGACACACAGTATAAGTACAACCTTGTATCTGTGTATAAGTTTGAATGCTTACCTCATCAAGGATTGAGGATGTGAAATGTAAGTGCAAATCGTTTTTACCTGTAACAGAATAAATTATTTGCTTATCAGAAAAAAAAAGGCGTAGCAGATCTTTACTGATCAAAACGGGAATAAGGAACATATACCAATTATACCATACTCCTGGGAGACACCAAAAGATATCATCGCAAGGGGAGTCGGAAGTTTCTACCAGAAAAGAGGTTCTAAAAAACCTACAGAGACATACCGATTAACAGCTTCAGAAGATTTTCTTCTACACCCTCCCTCTCTAAAAGATTAAAGGCAGGAGAGCAACAACAGACCAGGGATTAGACCGGCAT